>NC_059073.1:6398932-6650597 GCF_020497125.1 Mauremys mutica | reverse complement strand
GCAGTGGCACAACCCCCACCCCCCCAGAGCAGCACCCCTGCTTGCAATGCCACCAGGCTGGGCCAGATTCTCCTTTCACATGAACTGGTGTAAATCAGGAGTAGCTCCACAGAGGCTGGACGGCCCCTCTCGACCCCCTTCCCCTACTGAAGCCCAGAGCCGCCCCCACCCCAGGCTGCCAGCTTGCCCCCAGCCCCAGGCTGCCCGAGCGCCTCCAGCCCCAGAGTGCTGGAGCACTGGGTGGGCGGTGCATGGCTCCACCCTTCCCCCCAGGCCCAGAGCACCCGGCAGCATGGCCCCAGTGCCCCCAGCCCTGGAGCACTGGGCAGCGTGGTCCCAGCCACCCCAAGTCCAGCCGCCCTAGCTCCAGCTCCAGCTCACTTCCTGGAAGAGGAGCAGCCTTCCTGGACTGAGGCCAACTAGTGGCAAGCAGGAGGGGGCTTCAGGGCAGAGTATGGGTGGGGCCACATGGGGCTGTTTGGAGAGGCACAGCCTTCCCCTGCCTATTATACACGCCACCCATGCTGACCTCGATACCTGGCAATCTACTCAGTATTTATCTAATGTATAAAACATTCAATTTGTGAATACCTGGAGGATGAAGAGGTGATCACTGGAGCCAGCATGGATTTACCAAGAACAAATCATACCAAGCCAGCTTGATTTCCTTCTTTGACAGGGTAACTGGTTTGGTGGATGGGGGAATGTGATGAGTAGTAGCTATTAATGGAATGATGTCAGATTGGAGGGAGGTCTCAAGTGGGGTTCCACAGGGATCTGTTCTGGGTCCATGTTATTTAACATCTTTATTAATGACCTGGATGTAGGAAGAGAGAGCACAGTGAACAAATTTGCAGTTGACACAAAGTTAGGGGGTTGCCAATACTTTGGAGGATAAAGCTAAAATTCAAAGGGATACTGACAAATTGAAGAACTGGGCTAGACAACAAAATGAAATTCACCAAAGACAAATGTAAGGTGCTGCACTTAGGGAAGAAAACCCAAATGCACAAATACAGAACGGGGGAAAACTGGCTTGGCAGCAGCATTGCTGAGAAGGATCTGGGGGTTGTGGTGGATCACAGCCTCAACATGAGCCAGCAATGAGATGGTGTTGCAAAAAAAAGCAAATGCAATTCTGGGTTGCATTAACAGAGGCACAGCGTGCACGTCACGGGAGGTGATAGTACCGCTCTACTCGGCGCTGGTTAGGCCTCAGCTGGAGAACTGTGTCAAATTATAGTCACCAATGTACAGAAAGGATGTAGAGAAACTGGAAAGGATCCAGAGGCAGGCAACAAAGACGGTCAAAGGGCTGGAACACAAGCCAGATGAGCAAAGGCTGAAGGAACTGGGTATGTTTAATTTGGAAGAGAGGAGATTAAGGGGGGACATGATAGCGGTCTTCAAATACTTGAAAGGCTGCCATAAAAATGATTGAGAAAAATTGTTCTCTCTTGCCACAGAGAGCAGGACAAGAAGCAATGGGTTCGAACTACAGCAGAGCAGATTTAGATGAAATCTCAGGAAAAACTTCCTAACTGTAAGAACAGTAGGACAGCGGAACAGACACCTAGGGAGGTCATGGAAGCTCCTTCACTGGAGATTTTCAAAAGGAGGCTGGAGCCAGCTGTCTGGGGTGGGTCAGACACAACAAATCCTGCATCTTGGCAGGGGTTAGACTAGATGACCCTTGTGATCCCTTCTAACCCTGTCGTTCTATGATTCCATCAATCTCTCAGTGCTTCACCTGCAAAATAAGGATGATAATAATACTGACCTATCTTACAGTGTTGTTCTGAGAGTTAATTCATTATTGTTCAGTGGAGTCACATGACCTGGCCCTAATCCAGAGTTATGCCACATGCGATTGGAATCATGAATTGGCCCCAACTCTGGATTCATACCAGGTGTGATTGGGATCATGACCTGGCCCAGACTCTGGAGTCACTCCAGGTGTAACTGGGATCATGACCTGGCCCAGACTCTGGAGTCACACCAGGTATAACTGGGATCATGACCTGGCCCAGACTCTGGAGTCACACCAGGTGTGATTGGAATCATGACCTGGTCCTGGATTGAACCATAGGAGAGCAACCTCAAGCAACAGGTATTTTGGCTGAAATTCCTTGTCCCACCCCGACATGGGCTCCCATTGTTTTGCTGGTGAAAACGAGTAGCAGAATTGATGGGGAGGAGCCTGTCCCCTCCCTTCCCTCTCCCTGCCTCTGCTGTCACTTGTTCACCTTCACAAGCGACAGCTGGTGTGAGGCAGTTGAGTGACGTCTTTGCTACTGGCAGCGTTAGACTTTCCAGAAGCCATTAGCACTGCAGGCCATCAGGGCTGCCCAGAGGGGGGCGCAAGTGGGGCAATTTGCCCCAGGCCCCACAGGGGCCCCCATGAGAATATAGTATTGCAACTTTTTTTACGGAAGGGGCCCCCGAAATTGCTTTGCCCCAGGCCCCCTGAATCCTCTGGGCGGCCCTGCTGGCCATTGCAATCAAAAAATTCAAGTGGGAGGCTGAGCTGGGCTAACAGGATGGACCCACCTGGGACAAACTCCTGTCCCTTAATTAATGGAATAAACATAAAGAGAACCCAGCAAACGCGGAGGTTCTTTGCAAGAGATGCAGGCCTTTCGCTCCGGAGGCTGCCAGTGACATAGCTGCTCAGTCTGCCCTCAATTTCATCTGTGGCATGGATGCCTAGAGGGGAATCCATGATCGGGAGATGGGGGAGGGACGGGAGATTGATAAACAGCTCCCTCTGCATTATTTCTGTCACAAGTTCCCCTGGAAACCAACAACGTGAACTCTCTAGAGCTAAAGGAGAGAGCGGCTAAGGAGTGAGCGGGTGAGCATTCTTGTGCACAGGGTGTGTTTAAATGGGCTTACTTACACAGTTGTGTAAATCTGAATTAACCCCACTGATCTCAGCAAAGTTACTCTGGATTTGAGGTTAGAATCTGGCCTGATAAATTCGTATGAGCCCCAAAAAGGTGCAGCATTGGCCCTTCTTTACTTCGAGCCAGGACACCACATTTCTGATTCTCTGTTTGTTGTAACCAGTATAAATCTGGAGTTATGCTCCAGTTCAGACTGGCCTTAGGGCTATGGGAAAATGTCCTGGGACACTGTGCCACTGTAACGCTGCCCACAGTGACTCAAGAGCATGAAGACCAACCTCAGGGCAGACTGTTAGGAACCAGGGCACAAACCCCAAATTGATTGTGAATTCTATTCTTCGATTTCTCCAACCAGTTATCAAGTGTGAACTCCTCAGGCACTACAACAGCCTAACTATGGAGTCACAGACAATTGATCTCATCACCCAGGTGAGCCTACCTTTGTGATAGTCAGTCCTTTACATCAAGGACCACAGCTATGTTTAGGTTACTCCCAGTCCAAAGGACCAGTCACCCCAGGTCAGTTGCACCCTAGATCTCACACACCAAAGACCACGCTTGTAGCCAATCTTATAATAAACTATCTAAAGGTTTATTAAATAGGAAAAGGAAACCAGAGAGTTATTGACAAGGTTAAAGCAGGTAACCATAAATACACAAATGAGTTGCAATCCTAACTTTCAAAAGGTAACAGAAGCTTCTATAATCAGCAAGAGCTGATAGCTGCTTTCAACTACCTGAAAGGTTACAAAGAGGATGGATCTAGACTGTTCTCAGTGGTACCTGATGACAGAACAAGGAGTAATGGTCTCAAGTTGCAGAGGTTTAGGTTGGACATTAGGAAACACTATTTCACTAGTAAGGTGGTGAAGCACTGGAATGGGTTACCTAGGGAGGTGGTGGAATCTCCTTCCTTAGAGGTTTTTAAGGTCAGGCTTGACAAAGCCCTGGCTGGGATGATTTAGTTGGGAATTAGTCCTGCTTTGAGCTGGGGGTCGGACTAGATACCTCCTGAGGTCCCTTCCAACCCTGAGATTCTATGATTCTATGATTCTGTATGTCCCATAGGGCTAACCCAGGCTAAGCATTGGGGATGTCTAGCTTATGCCTAGAAACACCTTGCCCACCAGAGTCCAAGCAGCATAAACAGTTCCTTCTTGTTAGGGGTTTTATTCTCTTCTTCCCACATGCTTTGGGCTGCAAAGTTCGGTCAATGAGCAGAGTTCTTTGCATGACTCATCTTCATGCAGGAGGTAAAATAGCAACAAACGTCTTTTGTCCTCTGCTGTGGATGGCCCTTTCCTGGTGGGAAGGGTGTAACAGCTTCTGTTGAAGGTCAGCCCTTCGCACTAATTAATCGCTCTGTCTTCTCGGGTGATTTACACAGTCGCAGATGCTCACCATATAACTGAGCAAATATTCCTTTGCAATAAGGGATACAGATGTTATAAGTGAGATTAATGCCGGCTGCAACTCACAAGCAATCCATAAAGGCTAAACACTGAACACTCGTATAATTCTAATACCTGTTTTAACAATGCTAACACACAGGAGAGCCAGACTGGCTCCAGCTCTGTATTTGTCAGGGCTCAATTGAAACGTGGGGACCTTGGCCTGAGCTGGGACCGGATCTGCCAGCATCACCCCTCCACCCCCACCAACCTATCCAAGCAGTGGCGGATTAAGGCCCCGATTCAGCAAAGCACTTAAGCATGAATTTAACTCACTGACTCTGTGCTTCGCTGAATAGGGATGCACATGTTGTAGTTAACCATGCGTTTAAGGGCTCAGCTGAATCAAGGCCTAAGCACACTTCTGTGGATCCGAGCCTGGCTGGAAGGGGGCCCAAAGACCGACAGAATGTTAGATCCACCTGGGGGGGCCCTCTCCTGAAGAAGAGCATGGCCAGGAGGCGGAGATGGGGTCCTGTAGTGTACCGGAATTGGGCAGTATCCCTTGAAAGAGTTTGTGAGCCTCTACTGGCACTTCCTGTGTTCTATGTTAAGGAAACCTGGCAGAACCCCAGTATGTATGTAGCTAAGCCTGGCATATTGTACACAGCTAACAAGCGTGGTTATTTGGGACCTGCTGTGCCCATGTGGTTCCGTCATGCGACGTTTGTTGTGTAAACACCAAAAGACACAACTGCTGGCTCCCCAGTGATGCTGCTTCTGTTTGAATTTAACATGTGGTGCATCATGATCCAAGACACCCGTGATGTCACTGTCAATGCAAACACAAGAGGCAGGCAATGGCTAGAGGCAGTGGCCTGTGGCATTGTCCACTCCTTTACCTGAGAGGAGAGAGTGACTATCTCTATCCCACAAGCCGCTGGTGGTGGTGGTGATACTCAGCATGAGGCACAGGCACCCTCAGACCCCCCTGGCCTGTTCATAGCTTGTTATGCCACTGCCCAGGAAAGCTCTGTCCCCAGCAATCGCTCTCTCGGTGGACAGCTCCCCTGTCCTGAGGAGTCCATGGGAGGAGAAGGGATTCCTTGGGTAGCTTGGTCCCAGCTCATGGGAGGCTTTGCAAAGCAGGACCATCACCGTGAGTTTGACCTGGAGTTCAGTTGGGAGCCAATATGAAGGCTGGAGCACCAAGGTGATGTGTCCTCGTTTGTAAATATCAAACTCTGCTCCTGCACCTCCAGAGTCACTGGGAATTTTGCCACTGACACCAACGAGCGCAGGATCAGGGACCTAGGCTGCCTAGTTCTACACCAGCGTGAGTTATCTCAGCGCTTCCGTGGTCATAACAGGTGTGGCGGGGTGTCCCTCCCACACAGGATTGGAAGCAGGTAAGGTGGCCAGCCAGGCCAATCAACTCCACAGGGTGCACCTGGAGGAGCCAGGGATCAGGGAACTAAATGATTGTGAGCAGGCCCACCTGAGCAGGAACAGGTGGGGTTATAAAGCCAGGTAGTAGGCTACAAATGGGGGTGCTTGGAAAGACTGCAGACAGACAGACAGACAACAAGCAAGCAAGCAGGTACTCCTTGAGAAGAGGGTTTGGCGCTGGTACACCCAGAGTCAGGAGGGGAACCAGAGTGATAGGAAACAGTCCAGGGAAGGAAGAGTGAGGGTAGAGAGAGGAAGCCTGGAACTGCTGGGCTGAGGGTTCCTGGACGGGAACCCAGAAAAGAGGGCGGGCCTGGGTTCCCCTAACAGCCACTGGGGGTGTGGCATAGAGCCGGGGCAGTGAATGGGAGGACTGCCTAGGATTGCTGATGGACTGTACCCCGGAAGGGTGAACACTGAATGACCTAGCAACAGGGAGGAGCTTCAGACCAGTGAGAGAGACAAGGTGACGGCAAACTGCGGATGGGGGTGTCTACCTCAAGAGCTAATCCCAGAGTGACCAGGAGGAGGACTCAGACCAGCAGTGAGTGGAGCATCCTGTGGCAATAGGCTATTATCTGACACATAGATGAACATGATTTGCTGGGGAAGGGTCAGCATGGCTTTTGTAAGGGGAAATCATGCCTCACCAATCTACTAGAACTCTTTGAGGGGGTCAACAGACAGGTGGAAAAGGGTGATCCAGTGGATATAGGGTACTCGGACTTCCAGACAGCCTTTGACGTGGTCACTCATCAAAGACTGTTGAGGAAAGTAAGCAGTTATGCACTAAGAGGGAAGGTCCTCTCATGGATCAGTAACTGATTAAAGATAGGAAACAAAGATTTCACAGTGGAGAGAGCTAAATAGAAAGGTCATAAGAACGGCCATATTGGGTCAGACCAATGGCCCATCTGACTCAGTATCACCGTGTTCCAACAGTGGACAGTGCCAGATGCTTCAAAGGAAATGAACAGAACTTGGCAATTAGCGAGTGATCCAACCTCTGTTGTCTAGTCCCAGCTTTGGCAGTCAGAGGTTTAGGGACACCCAGAGCATGGGGTTGCATCCCTGACCATCTTGGCTAATAGTCATTGATGGACTTCTCCTCCATGAACTTATCTAATTCCTTTTTGAAAGGAGTTATAGTTTTGACCTTCACAACCTCCCTGGGCAACAAGTTCCACAGGTTGGATTCCATGTTGTGTGAAGAAGTACTTCTGTTTGCTTTAAACCTGCTGGCTATTAATTTCATTGGGTGACTCCCTAGTTCTTGTGGTTACGTACTGGGGCCAGTGTTGTTCAACATATTCATAAATTATCTGGGAAAAGGGGTAAACAGTGAAGTGGCAGAGTTTGCAGACGATACAAAATTACTCAAGGTTGTTAAGTCCAAAGCTGACTGCGAGGAGTTACAAAGGGATCTCACAAAACCGGGTGATTAGGCAGAAAATGGCAGATGAAATTCAACCTGTGGAACTCATTGCCAGGAGATGTTGGTATCTGGCACTGGCCACTGTCAGAAAACAGGATACTGGTCTAGATGGGCCATTGATCTGACCCAGTATGGCCGTTCTTATGTTCTTATTGCAATGATCCTGCCTAGAGGTCTCTCACTCTGTCACATCATAGTATCCTACATAGAGTGTAAACTCTCTGGAGCAGAGACCATGGCTGTGTTCGTTATACCTGATGCAGTACTTTGTGAGTGTAATGATCCTGTCTTGGGCCATCCACAAGGACCGAACCTTTCAGCTTCAGCACCAAAAGCACAGGCCTGTACCGCTCGAGCTAAAGGAGTTGTCTGATAGCAGCAGCAGGCCATTATCCTCTGTATGGACCATCCGCTGTATTGACTGGAGTGTTACATTCCAATATTAAATAATGATCAAAGTAATTTTGCAACCTTAAACTGGAGCATTGGTTACTGTGGGTCTGATCTGCTTTTCACTCTGGGTCTGATCCAAAGTCCATTAAAGTTTCAGCTTGACACTGGTGTAATCTTACTGACTACACTAACATTACTCCTGATTTACACCAGTGTCACTGAGTAGAGAGTCAGGCTTAATCTCTCTCTATATCAGCATATAATAATTAATGACCCTAAGGCATTCTTCATTCATTCTTCAGCAGATGAAACATCAGTCACCCATTCCACAAACATCAATAAACGAGGGGATAGGAAAAAAAGAAGAGGACGTCAATGTATAATAGCATTTCCAGCAAAAGGGAGGCATAGCGTCCCGTACAGATGGGGATCATTAGCGTAAGAATCCATTCCCTGCTCAGCAAGTCTGTAAGCAATTTTTAGGATTCATCTTCATGACATTTCTCTACAACTACGGTTGGTGAGTAGGTCAATAAAAATGGAAAGTAACCTTTTTTTTACTGTAGCTTTTAGCCCTGTAGCTTAATTACTTTATTTGACTGTTACGGTTTCATGCTAATTCCCTTTTATTGCATGTTATACAAAGCACTTCTATTCAATTATGGAGATGGCTTCATTAGGAGAAATGATCATATTGTGATAGAGCAACGTTTCAGATTAATGAGAACAATATTTTAGTATTAGGGCTTAAACACCCCGATATATTCAATTACTGCAACACTTAATATGTTTCGTGCTTTGTGTATTGACACTAGGGTTTTCATTTTCTTTCTTTCTGATCACTAGTCCCTGACCACAGCTTGGGAAAAGTTTACTGGTCCTGAAAATGCTTGTACTGGTCCCATCAGAGTTCCTATTCTGAGCATGTCATGAGCTATCAGATCTCAAGAATCATGTCATTCTGAGTACTATCTTGATTGTTCTCCCCCTCCACTTTAATTGCATCTTGATTTTGACGGCTGATTACTCATGCACTGTTAGGATGAAAGTCTGGCCCCCACTGAAATCAATAGGAGTTTTGCCATTGATTTAATTGGTTCTGAGATTTCACCCGTCGGGTCAGAGATTAATGCTATATACAACCCCAAAGGTGAGATTCCAGGAGATGGCATGAAGCATCTCTTTCTTTAAAACAAAAAACGTTTGTGTGCTGTCAAGATCACAGTTACTGAAATCATCTCAGAAATGGAAAAGAAAAAAAGGATGCTGCTAATCAAAATGGCGTGACTTTGAGGCCTGATATTTCAGGCTGTGTCAGCGCCTATGACAGGCTTATATTAGGAAAGCTGAGATTCCCGTTCAGATGGTTTAAAGTGTGTGTGTCTAGCACTGGTAGTTTGCAGGATACGGAATGTTAAAACAGTCACTGAATCCTTCGTCTAGTCTGGATCCTTCAGGACTGCTCCAGGGCTGAATATAGTAAAACCCCAGACCTTGGGCCAGTGCAATTTCCAATCCCCAATTCATGACATTCTTCAAGGAAGAGAGAGAGAGAGAAACATCAGATCTCCTCCCCAGCAACGAATGCCAAGAGACAACAGCCTGGGCTTTGCTTTTTGTTTTCTGGAGATCCTTTGCCCTTGGAGATCTGAGCAGAGCCCCTAGGGAGCAGGCGCTGCCAGAGCAGAGCGCAGACCCTTGTTCCCAGAGGCAGCTCGTCCCTGGCATTGCTGAAATTGAAAAGAGGCTGTCATTGAGCTAAGAAACGGCAGCAAAGAATGAACGAGACTGTTTGGGCTGGAGCCTGGAAAGAGGACAAGGTGGTGGAGGGAAAAAGAAGCTGCTGTGAGCATCTTATACATCTTGAAGAGCAGTAATAATGTCAAGCTCCTCTCATTAGTAGATCTCACAGCATTTTACAACAGAGGGCAGTCTCATTATCCCCATTTAACTGATGAGGAAACTGAGGCACAAGGAGGGGAAGTGACTTGCCCAAGGTTACCCAGTGGCAGAGCTAGGAATAGAACCAGGTTTCCTGAGTCCCAGCCAGTGTGCTACCCATTGGGTCACTCTGCCTCTCAATCTGCCCCTCTGCAGCATAGCCTTGACTTGGTTTCTGTGACTGGCCTTTCTTCCTTCCCCTCCTACCTCACTTGTCCATTCCCTCAGTTGATCCTCTTCCATTTCCCTCCCCATCTCTGTTTGGACTCTGTCCTTGGTCCTCACCTATTTTCAGCTCTGCCCTGCAGCATTACATGAGCTCCCTTGCTCCTCTGTCTCCCCATGTGCTCTGCTCCCCGGCTCCACCCTGCCCTGCATTATTACAAGGGCTCTTCCATCTCTCCCCTGCCCTGCAGTGCTACAGGAGTTTCTGCAGAGAGGCCAATGATTGAATGGGCCATGGAGGAAGAACTCCTTTGTCATCCAAAGAAGCAGCCCCTCTGGATCAGTAGAGAAAGTAATTAACCATTGGAACAATCTCCCAAGGGTTGTGGTGGATTCTCCATCACTGGCAATTTTAAAATCCAGATTTGGCTATTTTCTAAAAGATCTGCTTTTGGGGAAGTTTTCTGGCCTGTGATGGTCACATCGGTCCCTTCTGGCCTTGGAATCTGAGGGCTCTCTGGGAGAGGGCTGACAGTGGTGTTGCTACCCATGCTGTGCCCGCTTTGTGGCTCAGTTTGGCACCTTCTGGCACCTTCCTCCAGCACAAAATTCACTAACCAGGATGTCAGTGCGAAGCCCTGAAGAAGCGAGAAGCAGTGATGGGGAAGAAAGGAACAAAGGGATGGAAGCCAAGTGATTAAGTGGGCAAAGTTCATTAAGGGCCTGATCAAACTCCCATTCAAATCAAAGACCGGGACCTCTTTCTCTGCTGCTCTTTATCCCTGATCCCTGCCTGCTGTAGGGCTGCTGTCCCTTTAACACTTCCCTGAGCTCACTGGAATACAAGGGCTCATGCTTGGCCTATGGAGCTGCCCAGAGGGCCATGGAATCACAGAACCTAGAGATGGCAAAGGCCTGTTTGCTCCCCTAGTCCATCCGCCCAGGGGCACGGGCAGTGTTGTTCCCCATAGGGAACATAGCTGTTTGCCCTGTCTAACAAATCTAGAGTAACTGCAGTCAAGTCAATGAAGAGATCGTTCCAGATTGACACCTGGGTAAGCGAGAACAGCATCTGACATGAGCAGCGATTGACCGACCTTTAGTAGAGGATTCTTCTCCGGCATATGGATAGGAGGGGAACAAGAAATGTGGAAAGTTGGGCCTGGTGGTTAAATCACAGGGCTGGGAATCAGGAGACCTGGGTTAAATCCTTTGCTCTGCCACAGACTCCCTGTGTGACCTTCGTCAAGCAACTTAATTGGTATGTGCTTCAGATCCCCCTCTGTAAAATGGGGGCGATGAAACTTCCTTCATCCTTCTTGTCTATTGAAACTGTTAACTCTTTGGGGCAAGAACATCTCTCACTGTGCGTGTACAGCACCGTGAGCCCCCGATCTCGGATTATCTGGGCGCTATCAAAATACAAACAATAGGAGAGTCCAGACCCTGTGACGTGCTGCTCACACCTTGGGCCGACAGAAGCTCGGCTAACTATTTAAGGGCTTGATTCTGTGAGATGCTGGAACTGAGAGTCCCGACTCCTGCGTCCCTTCCAGAAGGCGTGTAGTGCTGTGCAGGATCCGACCAAGGTCCATTAGCAGCCATCCTGCCTGCCCTTTTGGAGTTACCATGGCCTGACCATGTGGAAGATTGGACAAATAACCAGGGAGGAGTATAAAAGTATTGCTCAGGCATGCAGGTGTGAAATCAGGAAGGCCAAATCACGCTTGGAGTTGCAGCTAGCCGGAGATGTTAGGAGTAACAAGAAGGGTTTCTTCAGGTATGTTAGCAACAAGAAGAAAGTCAAGGAAAGTGTGGGCCCCTTGCTGAATGAGGGAGGGAACCTAGTGACAGAGGATGTGGAGAAAGCTAGTGTACTCAATGCTTTTTTTGCCTCTGTCTTCACAGACAAGGTCAGCTCCCAGACAGCTGCACTCTGCAGCACGGTATGGGGAGGAGGTGACCAGCTCTCTGTGGAGAAAGAAGTAGTTCGGGGCTATTTAGGAAAGCTGGACGAGCACAAGTCCATGGGGCCGGATGCGCTGCATCCGAGGGTGCTAAAGGAGTTGGCCGATGAGATTGCAGAGCCATTGGCCATTATCTTTGAAAAATCATGGCGATCGGGGAAGGTCCCGGATGACTGGAAAAAGGCTAATGTAGTGCCCATCTTTAAAAAAGGGAAGAAGGAAGATCCAGGGAACTACAGGCCAGTCAGTCTCACCTCAGTCCCTGGAAAAATCATGGAACAGGTCCTCAAGGAATCAATTCTGAACCACTTAAAGGAGGGGAAAGTGATCAGGAACAGTCAGCATGGATTCACCAAGGGCAAGTCATACCTGACTAACCTAATTGCCTTCTATGATGAGAACTGGCTCTGTGGATGAGGGGAAAGCAGTGGATGTGCTATTTCTGGACTTTAGCAAAGCTTTTGATACAGTCTCCCACAGTATTCTTGCCAGCAAGTTAAAGAAGTATGGGCTGGATGAATGGATGGTAAGGTGGATAGAAAACTGGCTAGATGGTCGGGCTCAACGGGTAGTGATCAATGGTTCCATGTCTAGTTGGCAGCCGGTATCAAGTGGGGTGCCCCAAGGGTCGGTGCTGGGGCCGGTTTTATTCAATATCTTCATTAACGATCTGGAGGATGGTGTGGACTGCACCCTTAGCAAGTTTGCAGATGACACTAAACTGGGAGGAGTGGTTGATACGCTGGAGGGTAGGGATAGGATACAGAGGGACCTAGACAAATTAGAGGATTGGGCCAAAAGAAATATGATGAGGTTCAACAAGGACAAGTGCAGAGTCCTGCACTTAGGACGGAAATATCCCATGCACTGCTACAGACTAGGGACCGAATGGCTGGGCAGCAGTTCTGCAGAAAAGGACCTAGGGGTTACGGTGGACGAAAAGCTGAATATGAGTCAACAGTGTGCCCTTGTTGCCAAGAAGGCTAATGGCATTTTGGGTTGTATAAGTAGGGGCATTTCCAGCAGATCGAGGGATGTGATCATTCCCCTCTATTCAGCACTGGTGAGGCCTCATTTGGAGTACTGTGTCCAGTTTTGGGCCCCACACTACAAGAAGGATGTGGATAAATTGGAGAGAGTCCAGCAGAGGGCAACAAAAATGATTAGGGGGCTGGAGCACATGACTTATGAGGAGAGGCTGAGGGAACTGGGATTGTTTAGCCTGCAGAAGAGAAGAATGAGGGGGGATTTGATAGCTGCTTTCAACTACCTGAAAGGGGGTTCCAAAGAGGATGGATCTAGACTGTTCTCAGTGGTAGAAGATGACAGAACAAGGAGTAATGGTCTCAAGTTGCAGAGGGGGAGGTTTAGGTTGGATATTAGGAAAAACTTTTTCACTAGTAGGGTGGTGAAGCACTGGAATGGGTTACCTAGGGAGGTGGTGGAATCTTCTTCCTTAGAGGTTTTTAAGGTCAGGCTTGACAAAGCCCTGGCTGGAATGATTTAGTTGGGTTTGGTCCTGCTTTGAGCAGGGGGTTGGACTAGATGACCTCCTGAGGTCCCTTCCAACCCTGAGATTCTATGATTCTATGACCCTCTTAGCCTCTATCAGCTCAGCTGCCGTTTGTTTCTCTATATTTTTCATTCTCCAACACTATGTGCGAGTACGGTATTTCCTGTGACACTCAATTTACATGGGGACCACAGCCCATTATACTTGGTGTAAAGTGACACTGGATAGCAAATTGTATTGACAGATCCTCATTGAACATAATTACTCGGCTGGGGAGGCCCCTGAATCCATTAAGCACACAGTAGCTCATGTTGCACTGGGCAGGACTCCCACGCGCCGGAAGGTCACTGGCACCATTCCGTCTCCTGACAGCAAACATATGCTGCGACCCACGGCTATCAGAACAATTTCAGTAGATTGAGTACAGGTCTGTTGCTAAATCTCTCCCAGGAGCACACCCAATATTAAACCTTTTTGAACGGTGAAAGGGGCAACAAAACTGGCTAAATCTGGAAACGTTTGCAGCAGGGATGGTCAAATCTTGGAATTTCTGTTCTGCGGAGAATTCCAACACTTCAAAGCTTCCCCTTGTCCTGAATCAGAAAGAAATGTCGAAATTTTGAAATTTACAAAAAATGTTGTGTAGGAAATAGCTAAATGACTTTATCAGAATGTTTTGTTTCAATAAGGTCAAAACACTTTTTATTTTGACCTTGAATATATTAAATGTTTCAATAGTTTTTCATTGACATTTTGACAAACTCAATATAAGTTCCCGCACAATGTTTCGATTTAGTCAAATCAGCGTTAACCGTTAGAAAACTCTTCTGCATGAAAATGTTTTGACCAGCTCTGGTCTGGAATCTACCATATACAGCCCATGAGGGGCGGAATCCATCCCTCAGCAGAGGACCAGCACAAAATCCATCCCCTGCTTCAATCCCACAGATGGTTTAAGTGGGACTGACGTAGTATGGAACCCACATGCTGGGGTGAATGTCACTGTTACAGAGGATGGTACTTTGCCTGTCCATGGCACTTTCCATCTGCATGTCTCAAATCTCAATGGATGTAGACTCACAACCCTTTCATGACCCTGGTATCCTTATTTTACAGATGGGGAAACTGAGGCAGAGAGTGATTAAGTGACTTGCCCAAGATCCTATAGAAAGCTCATGTGCCAAGACTAGAATCCAGATCTCCTAAGTTCTATTCCTGCTCCTTCACCACAAGACTTTCCTTTCTATGGATTTTGGGTGCCAAAACAGAAACTGAAGCTTGTCCAGAGCCCAGAGGTTGTGTGCGGGAAAACCGTCTCCTAACAATGTATCCAACCTGATTATCTGGTGTGTGAGAGATAGCTGGGATCCTGACCGACACTCTGGGGATCTCCAGAGCTAAGCATTTGAGTAGCTACAGCTTGAGCTAAAGAGCCTGGCTCTCTAGCCGGGGGCTGTAACAGACTCACATCCTCTGCAGATCAGCACAGCAGGGGGCCTGTAACGCACACCCAACAGCGAGATCCTTGTGTGTGTGCAATGTTCCCGGAGCGCAGGAGGCCAGGAGGGACCTGTGTTCGAGGGAAGCCAGTAACAGGAGCTGGCACACCAAGTCTTAATACTGCCCATTGTTATTTGCATTGCAGCAGCAGCCAAAGGCTGAAATCAGGATCCGGGGCCTGCCTGGGGATGTCTTACGCAGCGTTTTGAAGCAAACTGCCGAGCAGGGCCGGCCTTGTGGTAGGGGGGCCACCTGGGCAGTTGCCTGGGGCACCATGGTCATGGGGGCACCGTGCGGCAGCACAGAGGGGAGCACTGCTGGTGCGGAGTCAGAAACTGCTCCTGGTGGGCAGGGGAGCGCTGCGTGTGCGTGTGGGGGGGGGCACCCAGATTTCTCCCAGTGGAGGAATGGGGGGAGGGGTGCGACATTCCTCTGTGCCCCCCAGGGGGCTGTTCGAGGGGGGGAGTGAGGAGCAACGTCAGGGCTCTGTGCATCCAGGTTACTTTCCCCACATGGGCCAAGGGGGCACAGTGCAGGGGCTAGGGGCGCAGGAGGGTGGGGAGCCTGGGAAGCCTCCAGAGGCCAGGAGCAATTGGGGGGCGGGGAATACAAGTTCGCCCAGGGCGCCATTTTCCCGAAGGCCAGCCCTGCCACCTAGCCAGGGTCAACAGAGCCGGGCCAGCAGGCCTCACGCTAGCCTGTTAATACACCGCGCTTTGAAGTTGTGGCTCAGGCTGTAGCTTGGCCTCTGAAGCCGAGGGAGGAGGGTCGGCTGTTGAAGGGAGCTGTGAAGAGATGAGGCACATTGGCTCTGCCCCAGCACAAGGAGGCTTTGCTCACGTCTCACCGTTCCAGCCCTGTGTGTGCGGACAATAGTCAGTGCCCTCTGGCTTGGAGAAGGGGTGCTGGGGGCTTCCATAGTCTGTCGCCGTTGGGTGATGGCGGCTTGGGGGCAAGCCAGGAGGACCCTGTTCATTTGTGGCTGCATTGTTTGAGGTGTCCCCATAGGGACTCGCCGCTCAGGGCTGTCACGCTGCCCCAGGAGCTGATGCGCCGAGGTGGGAAATGCTTTCTTGCCTTTGAACAAAACAATTCCTGACTGCCCTGGTCCTGCTCGGTGCAGCACCGTGGTGGCAGTGACCTTGGGGAGGGAAGGTTTGAGTGCCAGGGCCAGATAATCCCATGGCATCTCCCTCTGTGAGAAATCCTGGGTCCCTACAGGACTGAAGCATCATTACAGAGTCTCCAGGAACCTCCAGGCTAGCCTCAAGGATAAATCTGACTGTCTGATTGACATAGGGCATTATCTGGCCCATGAGAATTTGCAGCCACGTTTCCTGCATGCTAAGAACCAGGCTGTGGGTAAGTAACCCTGGCACAGGCTGAGTTCCACAATGAATTAGGCCTTTCCCACACCCCCTCGCTATTGCACCCCATTCAATTTAATCCATCACAACTTCAAAGCAGAGTCTGTAGGCAGCCTTAATGCCAGGGAAGCTGTTGTGATGGTGGAGAGGAGGGGCCTTTCTGCAGTCAGATTCTGGATGACAGTAGGCAAACCAGGGACATACAGGAAGGAAGAGATGTCTTTCAAGTGTTTATTTAAATCTCTCTTCCCCTTCCCCCAGCTCAGGAAGGATAAAGCATCTTGTATCCTAGAGACCAATCCTTGATGAACCCAGTATTTAGCCACATGGCTCCCAGGAAAGAGAACAGGGATACTAAGTTCATAGACTCTTCCGCAGTGATTTACAGGATACCATAGTGTGAGAAAGCTAATAGACTTCTGCGTAGAACTTCCATCCAAGCAGCTCAAAACACTTTGCCAATGAAACCTCACAACACCCCAAGGCAGGTGAGGAACGGGTTGGCTAGTTAGTATGAACACCACTGCCCTCCAACTGGACGGAATTAGAAGTGCAAGATTGTGTGCCCTATGATGCTCACGTGGGGGCGGGGCTGTACTGGAGCAGGAGGATCTGAATTCTGTTCTTCTTCTTCTTGTGGATTACTGAGCAGCCATGGTTGCAGCAAAGTGACGACTGTGACAGTAGGTGGCTGCAGATTTATTACATTATCACTTCTCAGACGGGGAAACTGAGGCTAAATGACCTACTTAAGGGCACAGAGTGAATCAGTGGCAGAGCAGAGCTCTAAAGTCCCAGCCCTGTGCATTAACTACTAAACCAATGCTGCTGCTCCCCATGCTGTCCCTCGCTTGTGGTGCTTCCCCGGTGAACATGCTCCTCGCAGCCGCACTAAACTCACTTAATTTGTTTTACCAGAGAAAAGGGCGGCATGACTCCACAATAACTGCTGGAGGCATGAGGGCACAGCTCGCTCGGGGGAGTACGGCCTCCTGTCTAGCAGGCAGCCCGCTGCTGGAGGGCTCAACCTTTGCTAAGCAGCAGAGAGGCCTGGGGGCCCTCGTCTGCAGGGAGCAGGTTGCTGGGACGGGAAAGGTCAGGGCCCAGCCCAGCCCGGCTGAGGCCTGCTCTCTGCGCGGGCTGATAAGCGGGAAGTGCATCTTATTAGCATGGAACAATGGAGCCCAGAGAGCAGCCGCCCACCCTTCAAAGGAGCCATTCTTGTTTGCACAAAGGCCACTGGTGTGTGCGGGAGGGGCGGGGGGGGGGAAAGAGGCTGATCCTTTAGCCCCCTCTCATCCCATACCTCTCACACATTCCTTTGCATCTCTGTCACTGACTGCCATTGACAACAGGGCCTGGGGGCAGGGACTGGCTTAGCCCTGGCTGGAGACCCAGCCGGAGAATTCCTCTCCTCAGGGGCTGGAGGCCAGGGTGGGATGACGAAATTCATAAACACCCTCGCCCTGGACTCAGCCGGGCCGTGTTTCTGAGCACAGGGTGCTTGCCAGCCAGAGGCTTGACACTGTTCTCAGCGAGGTCGTCTTGCTGTAGGGGCTGCACCTAGCCGTCACCCTGCCGGGTCGATGGGCCAAACGCCGCTCTTAGATGGGTGTAAATGTCAGTGGCGTTACTCTGGATTTAATCTGGTATAACAACCCGCTGGGGCTTGCTTCTCCCCAGTGACATCCAAACTTAGGTCAAATCAACGAAACCCCAGTACCTCAGCCCAGCCTGGGCTGCAGCACCCAGGGGCTTTTCCTCTTTTGTTCTCAGGTTCCTTTTGCCTCCCCTGCCAGCCAGGGGACCCTGGCAGCCCTAGCTCTGGGGAGCTCCCTGTTCCCAGGGCCCAGGCAGTGAGATCCCTAGGTCCCTTCTCTGCCCCTTTCCTACCCAGCTCTCAGCCTGACCTGGGGTCTCTCTCTAAGCCCAGCTCCCTCTTTTAAAGCTCAACTGGGGTCAGCTGATGGGTCACAGGTGCATGGCCCTGCTTCCTCTCATCACCCTGCAACGCTCACCAACAGCAAAATTTGGACCAGTGCCTGGATGAGTCCCTGTCTCGCCCAAACACAGGCTCACTGAAGCAGCTGCTCGTGCTTAGAGGTGTGCTGGGGTTAAGGAGTCCTGGGGCCTGGGCTGAGCTTTGGGTCCCTTTAAAGCAGGGGTGGCCAACCTGTGGCTCCGGGGCCACATGCGGCTCTTCAGAAGTTAATACGTGGCTCCTTGTATAGGCACCAACTCCGGGGCTGGAGCTACAGGTGCCAACTTTTCAATGTGCTGGGGGGTGCTCACTGCTCAACCCCTGGCTCTGCCACAGGCCCTGCCCCCACTCCACCCCTTCCCGCCCCCTCCCCTGAGCCTGCCATGTCATAGAATCATAGAATCATAGAATTCAAGATCAGAAGGGACCATTATGATCATCTAGTCTGACCTCCTGCAAGATGCAGGCCACATAAGCCGATCCACCCACTCCTTAAGTAAGCGACCCCTGCCCCATGCTTCGGAGGAAGGCGAAAAACCTCCAGGGCCACTGCCAATCTACCCTGGAGGAAAATTCCTTCCCGACCCCAAATATGGCGGTCAGCTGTACCCCGAGCATGCGGGCAAGACTCTCCAGCCATACCCTCTGGAAAAAGGCTAACAATATCCTATCATTGACCCATTGCACTAATTACCAGTGTGGCACTTAATTGACCTATTGACTAAGCCCGTTATCCTATCATACCATCTCCTCCATAAACTTATCTAGCTTAATCTTAAAGTCATGGAGGTCCTTCGCCCCCACTGTTTCCTTTGGTAGGCTGTTCCAGAATTGCACTCCTCTGATGGTTAGAAACCTTCGTCTAATTTCAAGCCTAAATTTCCTGACTGACAATTTATATCCGTTTGTCCTCGTGTCCACATTAGCACTGAGCTGAAATAATTCCTCTCCTTCCCTGGTATTCATCCCTCTGATATATTTAAAGAGTGCAATCATATCTCCTCTTATCCTTCTTTTGGTTAAGGAAAACAAACCGAGCTCCTCAAGTCTCCTTTCATACGACAGGCTTTCCATTCCTCGGATCATTCTAGTGGCCCTTCTTTGTACCCGTTCCAGTTTGAATTCATCCTTCTTAAACGTGGGAGACCAAAACTGCACACAATACTCCAAATGAGGTCTTACCAACGCCTTATATAACGGGACTATCACCTCCTTATCCCTACTAGAAATACCTCGCCTAATGCATCCCAAGACCGCATTAGCTTTTTTAACGGCCACATACATTGCCTACTCATAGTCATCCTACGATCAACCAGGACTCCTAGGTCCTTCTCCTCCTCCGTTACTTCCAACTGGTGCGTCCCCAGCTTATAACTAAAGTTCTTGTTAGTCATCCCTAAATGCATAACTTTACACTTCTCACTATTGAATTTCATCCTGTTACTAATACTCCAGTTTACAAGGTCATCCAAATCTCCCTGGAGGATATCCCGATCCTTCTCCGAATTGGCAATACCTCCCAACTTCGTGTCATCCGCAAACTTTATCAGCCCACTCCTACTCTTGGTTCCCAGGTCAGCGATAAATAGATTGAATAAAATCGGACCCAAAACCGAACCTTGAGGAACTCCACTGGTAACCCCCCTCCAACCCGACAGTTCCCCCTTCAATACAACCCTCTGCAGTCTCCCCTTTAACCAGCTCCTTATCCACCTCTGGATTTTCATTTCGATCCCCATCTTTTCCAATTTAACCAGTAATTCCTCATGCGGTACCGTATCAAACGCCTTACTGAAGTCAAGATATATTAGATCCACCGCATTTCCCTTGTCTAAAAAATCTGTTACTTTCTCAAAGAAGGAGATCAGGTTGGTTTGGCACGATCTACCTTTCGTAAAACCATGCTGTAATTTGTCCCAGTTGCCATCGGCCTCAAGGTCTGTAACCACTCTCTCCTTTAAAATTTTTTCCATGACTTTGCATACTACAGATGTTAAACTAACAGGCCTGTAGTTACCCGGGTCACTTTTTTTCCCCTTCTTGAATATAGGAACTATATTAGCTAATCTCCAGTCAAACGGTACAACCCCCGAGTTTAGAGATTTATTAAAAATCATCGCTAACGGGCTTGCAATTTCACTCGCCAATTCCCTTAATATTCTAGGATGAAGATTATCCGGGCCCCCCGATTTACTTCCGTTTAGCTGTTAAAGTTTGGCTTCTACCTCCGATACCGTAATGTCTACCCCCATATCTTCATTCCCATCAGTCCCTCTATCACTATTCCTTAGCCCTTCATTAGCCTCATTAAACACCGAGGCAAAATATTCGTTCAGATATTGTGCCATTCCAAGATTATCCCTAATCTCCACTCCGTTTAAAGTTTTAAGCGGTCCCACTTCTTCCTTCTTGGTTTTCTTCCTATTTATATGGCTAAAAAACCTTTTGCTATTGGTTTTAATCCCCTTCGCTAGGTCCATCTCCACCCGGCTCTTTGCCTTTCTCACTGCTTCCCTACACCCTCTGACCTCCTTGCTCCTCTCCCTTCCTCCCCAGAGCCTCCTGCACGCCACGAAACAGCTGACCAGAAGGTGCAGGGAGGGAGAGGGAGGCACTGATCGGTGGGGCTGCCAGTGGGTGGGAGGTGCTGGGAGGGGGGTGGGGGAGCTGATGGGGGGCTGCTGCTGTATTACTGTGGCTCTTTGGCAATGTACACTGATAAATTCTGGCTCCTTCTCAGGCTCAGGTTGGCCACCCCTGCTTTAAAGGGACCTTAAAGGGACTCCCCAAAACCACTAGCCATTTTCAAAAAGGTGCGCCGGCCATTGCAGTGCTAAAGATAATGGGATGGTGAAGCAAGAACCCTGCTTTCCAGAGCCTCCTGCGCGTCCTAGGAATAGCCAGGAGAAGGTACACCACCCACATCAGCCGGCTGAGCTCAAGGTACAACAGACAGAGAGAAAGGCAGGGCGCCCACTCGGGTGATGGTAGCAATAATTCCTCTGGGGCAGGCTTCTCTGGCAACTCATCTGCTTCCGCCAGGCCCTGCTGTAGGCATATGCCTACCTTCTAGTCACTGCTGCCCTCTGCCCAGCAAGATGGCTTCCGCTTTGGGCTGTCACTGCCATGGGACAGGGACAAACTAGTGACAGAGAGGTCCGAGCCCTGAGCCAGCCAGGGCCTATGGCGGAAAGGGCAAAGTCACGGGGAAAGGATCTGTGCAGGGTTTGGAGTCTGAACGAAAGAACTGTATGCTGCCTTTCCAGAGATCCCCTTCTCATAAAAGGCCTTCGGGAAGGTTGTGGCCTATAAATTGAATTACAGTGTCATGTAGACATGCACGGTGTGAAGCCTAATCTGGAGGTTTGTTATCTGTAGCCTCCCAGGGGATGCGGCAGACACTGTGTGTTGCCTGAGAACAGAAAGTTAGAGGGGACAAAGGCCCAAGGAATGGACTGGCCTGGCTCAGAGGGGGTGGGCCCAGGCTTTCCTATCTCTGCCTGGCATGCTTCATGCTGAAATGTAACTGAGGGCCCAGCGGGGGAAGCCTCATTAGAAGGGTGTCAGGACATTCCCAGCTCTGCTGCTTTGTAACGAAGCGGCTCTTAGGGTGACCAGGTGTCTGGTTTTCGAGCAGCAAGTCCAGTCGAAAAGGGGACCTGATGGTGTCCAGTCAGATCTACTGACCTTAAACCCAAAGTCCAGTTACTGCAGGCGGGGGAGGCTGGAAGGTGCTGGGTCATCGCCCACACCAGCCTCTACTCAACCGAGGCCACCACCCAGGGGCGACTTCAGGCCCCAGCACGCCAAGCGCGTGATTGGGGCGGCATGCAGTGGGGGACGCTCTGCCGGTCGCCGGGAGGGCGGCAGGCGCCTCCGGTGGACCTCCCACAGGCGTGCCTGCGGAGGGTCTGCTGGTCCCGCGCCTCCGGTGGTGCACCAAAGCCGCGGGACCAGCGGACCCTCCAGAGGCACGCCTGCGGGAGGTCCACCGTGCCGCCTGCCGCCCTCCCGGCGACCGGCAGAGCGCCCCCCGCCGCATGCCGCCTTGCTTGGGGCGGCGAAATGTCTAGAGCCGCCCCTGCCACCGCCTACCTGCATCTCCCAGACCCGGTTCTGCAGGCGAGTCCCTTCTGACCCACACAGGGAGGGGGCAGAGGGAAAGAGGAGCAAACAGGGGATGGGGCCTCAAGAAGAAGGGGTGGGAGGCCTGGGGGAAGGGGTGAGGCAGGAGGAGGCCTGGGGGGAAGAGGCAGGGCGGAGGTGAGGCCTGGGGGGAAGAGGCAGGGCGGAGGTGAGGCCTGGGGGGATGAGGCGGGGCGGAGGTGAGGCCTGGGGGGATGAGGCGGGGCGGAGGTGAGGCCTGGGGGGATGAGGTGGGGGAGGCTGGAGGCCTGGGGGATGAGGTGTGGTGGAGGTGAGGCCTGGGGGGATGAGGTTGGGGGGGGAGGAGGAGGCCTGGGGGGATGAGGCGGGGCGAAGGTGAGGCCGGGGGGGGAAGGGGCGAGGCAGGCTGGAGGCCTGGGGGATGAGGTGGGGTGGAGGTGAGGCCTGGGGGATGAGGTGGGGTGGAGGTGAGGCCTGGGGGATGAGGTGGGGCAGAGGTGAGGCCTGGGGGATGAGGTGGGGTGGAGGTGAGGCCTGGGGAATGAGGTGGGGCGGAGGTGAGGCCTGGGGGGAAGAGGTGGTGCGGAGGTGAGACATGGGGGGAAGGGGCGGGGCAGGCTGGAGGCCTGGGGGATGAGGCGGGGCAAAGGTGAGGCCTGTGGGATGAAGTGGGGTGGAGGTGAGACATGGGGGGAAGGGGCGGGGCAGGCTGGAGGCCTGGGGGATGAGGTGGGGCGGAGGTGAGGCCTGGGGGGAAGAGGTGGTGCGGAGGTGAGACATGGGGGGAAGGGGCGGGGCAGGCTGGAGGCCTGGGGGATGAGGCGGGGCTAAGGTGAGGCCTGTGGGATGAAGTGGGGCGGAGGTGAGACATGGGGGGAAGGGGCGGGGCAGGCTGGAGGCCTGGGGGATGAGGTGGGGCGGAGGTGAGGCCTGGGGGGAAGAGGTGGTGCGGAGGTGAGACATGGGGGGAAGGGGCGGGGCAGGCTGGAGGCCTGGGGGATGAGGTGGGGTGGAGGTGAGGCCTGGGGGGAAGAGGTGGGGCGGAGGTGAGACATGGGGGGAAGGGGTGGGGCAGGCTGGAGGCCTGGGGGATGAGGCGGGGCGGAGGTGAGGCCTGTGGGATGAAGTGGGGTGGAGGTGAGACATGGGGGGAAGGGGCGAGGCAGGCTGGAGGCCCGGGGGAAGAGGTGGGGCAGGGGAGGTTCCGGCACTCCTGCGGGAGTGACTGGTTTTTATATATTACAAAGTCAGCAGCCCTAGTGGCTCTAGGAGCTCTGAGCTCTGCTGACGCAGGCACAAGCCCTCAGGTCCTGCCTGGCCTGTACAGACGAACGGTGCGTGCAGGAGGGAGCTGTCTGGAAGCACAGGCCTGACTCAGTGGAGATTCCTGTGTCCAAGCGCGTCCCTTTTCTGCCCCTCCTGTCTTTCTCCCCGTAGCAGCCTCCTCTGCAGGCGTTTCCTTTGGGTGTAATGTTCACCGGGCTGGGGAGCAGAGAGGAGCTTGGTGGAACTTGCCAGGCGCCCAGAGCATCCTTCCTCCTGCCTTAACTAATTCCCTTCTTTTGCCCTTTTGTTGGCTGCTCCGCACGAGAATGGGCTTCAACGGATCCAGGACCCTGAAGGGCCAGTGAGGGCTGCAAAGTCTGGGGGAAAGGCAGCCGAGTTTGGGGGGCTGGGGAACCTTGCTGGGGTTCAGCTTCACCCAGTCACTGATCTCCTCCAGGCCCTGAGACGGGGGTAAAAGGGACATGGTGCTGTTTGGGGGTGAAGCTGTATTGGTGATGTCATCCAGGGCAGGGATAGGAACGGGGGGAGGAGACTGAGGCTGGGATGCGGGGTCCACAGGTGAGGGCTCTGGGAGACAGAGATGAGCCCTCACTACTTTCTAGGCTCACTTTGAGAAAGGATCAGAATAATTGGAGCAGGAAGGATGGTCAAGCAGATCGGAGTGGGAGCTGGGAGACCTGCCTTCCATTCCCAGCTCTGCTACAGACTCCCTGTGTGACCTTGGGCCCATCCCTTAGTCCCTCGGTGTCTCAGTGCCCAGCGGCGAAGTCAGGACATCAGCCCTACCCCATCTCACAGAGGTGCTGTGAGGAGATGGTCCATGCATGGTTGCTATGGCGACAAGGCCGTGCAAGCACCTCACCCGAGCCAGAACTGACAAGTGGGGTTCCCATCATTGACAAACAGCAGTTATCCAGCAGCAGTGTCATTAGAGAGGCCATGGGAGAGAACGAGCCAGGGGAGCTCTCTTAATAGGGAGCTCTCCAGGGAAGCCCTGACACGCTGAAGCAAGCTTGCACTGCTGTAGGTCTCCGGGCTGTCAACCCAGCCCAGCTCACCGGCACTGACTGCACCTGCCTGCCTGCAAATAGACAAGTCAAAACAAAAAATGCTGCAGGGGAGGCATTCACCATTGTGCACTCCAACCTGGGTCCTCCCCTGTCGATTTGGGGCCAAGTCCATCCATCTACTGTTTGCTTTTCAGTCTGGATCACATAGCCCTTAGCTGCGTGACTGGGTGCGAAGCAGACCTTTAGTTGACTCAACTTCTGCTAATGAAGCCCTGGGATGAACGCTCGAGAGCTCATGTAACCAGAACAGCAAAGGGAGGGGTCCGGTAATTAAAGTCTTTGGCAAACAGCAGAGCTGGACGCAACGGTAATTGGGTAGTCACAGCATTGGACTTAAATATGGTAATTCATGAACCAATTGCCAATCAAAGCAATGTCAGGACACTGAGAAAGGAATAAACCTTCAGTAGCCTAGGTCTTTGGATCATCACTTTAACGTTACCCTAATATAATACAATGATTCAATCATAATCGGGCCAGATCTCACATTTGTGAAAGGCCTTGTCCATCCCCCAAGTGCTTGACAAATTATGAGCTGAGGCAAACTCCCTGACTCCCATTGATTTCAATGGGCTTTGGAGCAGACCCTATATAGACAGGAATCATTTCACCCACTGAAATGCAGCCACCTCTGGGATGGAACATAGCAGCTGTTTAACAGTGCACAACAACATTCCACAGCAGTTTAGTACAGGATGAGAAGGAGAACATTGTCTCCTGCTGAAACTCAAGGAGGAATGGAGGGGAGCAAAAGGCATATATTCTGTCCAGACACCCCTACTCTTGCAAAATAATGCCATGGGATCTCTAATGACCATAAGTAGCTAAAGACTAATTTGTACATCTCATCAGAAAAACAGATCACGACAGCCATGCTAATGATTTGACCTCTGTTGGCATAAGAAATATAAACAGAAGACAATTTAACTGGAGAATGTGTAACCTTACCCGATAGCAAGTAAAATGCAAGAGGCATTCTCTCAGAGCACTCCCGGCACACATCTCTCAGGCTCCACCTCATTGCTGATGGTGTGAAGAGTAGCCTGTGGGGTAGAACAACACCCTTGTCATCATAATGCTTTGCATGTTCATCTGAGGAGCCCAATACCTAAGCTCCATAGCCTGCCAGTAATTGTCTAGGACTGTTAAAGCTGTCACATCGCTGTGCAGCCGGACTTCTCTGAACTGCACAGCAACAGGACCCCAATCCTCCTGCTACAAAAGCACCGGGACTTTGCGGCTTGCCTCTTTAGCCAAAGGAGAATCTCTGTTAGGAAGTAGCATTATAGGCCTATGATATATAGTAGAACAGCTCTGATTCTGTCCAGTAGATGGCAGTGTTGTGCGCTCTCACACACATGCAGATCGTAGCGCATTATAATATTATCTCTACTTTACAGATGGGGAAACTGAGGCACGAAACAATCAGTGTTTAGAAGCCATAGTAATAAAAACTTAGGCTAGATAATCACGTGACTTCCCCAAGGTCACACAGCAAGTCATGGGCACTTGGCAAAGTTGGGGAACAGAAGTCTCCTGATTGCCAAATCTGTGCTCTGCCCATTCAACCCCACTACCTTGTGCTACAGAGCTGTTCATCTATTATGCTCACTGGATCTACACGTTTCCAAGTACCTGAGTTTAATCACTCTCTGTGGATGCCCCTGAGTCCCTGTGACACTGGCATACTCAAATCAACCTGATGCTTCCTCACAAAATGTGGAACTAACATCCAGCCCAGGAAAGGTCATTGGCTTTGCTGCTACTGCCACCCTTGCTGTGTTGTAGGAACTGGTCCCTCTGATAGGCTGTACCCTTGAAGGAAGTCCAGCCAACTGATGAAAACATAAACGACTGATCCCTTCCCTTCCCGTAAATCTCCGTGTGAAGGACCAAATGCCTAGCCACACAAAACAAGACTCCAGAGCTCCTGGATCACGCGCATGTCCAGGTGGAGTTCGGAAGGCCGCAAGAGCATGTACATGACTGAACGGCTTAGGGAGCAGAGACTGGGTGTTAGAGCCTTTTCCTTGCAAGTCAAGCATTCAAATCCTGCCCACATTAGTAGCAACCAGAATTCACTACCCGATGGCTGCTTGGTGGCGCAGGTGAAATGACATGATGTGTCTCGATCAACAGAGAGGTAAACAACCATCGCCACTGGTACCCTTGTTGGCAATTGCAGAAGGGCGAGGACAGATTAAATCTATGGCGACTAAACTCCCCTAGCTCCCTGTGATGTTATTGATATAAATTGGGACCATATAGAACATGGGTTGCAACCAAGGTCCTGTAGTGGCACCAAATCTTAGGTAAAGGGGGTCATATAAGGTGTCTAAGACCAGGTTATGGGTTGCTGGTTATGATTATGCTGTCTGTGTGCATGTATCATTTTTAGTTGAAGTTATGTATATTGGCTCTATACTGTCTGTATTTCAAGTTGGTGATGTGCTTCTGGGTGATATCCCAGACAAGTTGGTGTTAGCTCTGCTTAGCCTGCTTGATGGCCCATTAAGGACCATCAGCTACACAATTGACCCATGGAGAGAAGGCAAACACGCCTTATGACTCAGCGAAGTATGCAGGGACTGGCCCATGTGACTCCAGACTCCATTTTGCTGTAATTTTCCACAGTAAGGACAAAGAGGTTCTTACACCTGCAAAAGCCTATATAAGGCTGATGCATCATCTCCATCTTGTCTTCAATCCTGCTTCATACCTCTGGAGGGACTTTGCTACAAACTGAAGCTCTGCACAAAGGACTGACTGACCCATCCCAGCGGGGGATGTTCCAGAGACTTGATTTGAACCTGCAGTTTATGCCATCACTGC
This sequence comes from Mauremys mutica, assembly GCF_020497125.1. Taxonomy (NCBI): domain Eukaryota; kingdom Metazoa; phylum Chordata; order Testudines; family Geoemydidae; genus Mauremys; species Mauremys mutica. The sequence continues at coordinate 6,623,293 of NC_059073.1, read as the reverse complement.
TGCAAGCCTGAACTAAGAACTTTGCCATTACTGTATGTAATTGATTCCATTTAACCAATTCTAGCTCTCATCTCTACCTTTTTCCCTTTATGAATAAACCTTTAGATTTTAGATTCTAAAGGATTGGCAACAGCGTGATTTGTGGGTAAGATCTGATGTGTATATTGACCTGGGTCTGGGGCTTGGTCCTTTGGGATTGAGAGAACCTTTTTCTTTTATTGGGGTGTTGGTTTTCATAACCATTCATCCCCAGGACGAGTGCACTGGTGGTGAGACTGGAGTGCCTAAGGAAATTGCTTGTGTGACTTGTGGTTAGCCAGTGGGGTGAGACCGAAGTCCCTTTTGTCTGGCTGGTTTGGTTTGCCTTAGAGGTGGAAAACCCCCAGCCTAGGGCTGTGACTGCCCTGTTTGAGCAATTGGTCCTGAATTGGCACTCTCAGTTGGGTCCCGCCAGAACTGCCTCGTCACACTCCCTTTTCTGCGATCCCCACAAAATTGTCCAGAGTTAGGCTCTGCTCTTTCTTTCAATTCCTTGTCTTGCAGGGAAACTCCTGCAAAACAGGTGAGCGCTATGGCTAAACAGAAGAGTTTGGTCTCCAGGGCTTTCAGCAGCACTGAAATCACTTGAAATATTCATTAAAATAAACATACCAGAATGCCTCTTGCCCAGCTGGAGTTCAAATTCCTGAGAGCATCTATTCATAGCTGGAGTCACGTAAGTTTCAGAGGATAATGCCTTTGCCTAATAATAAGGTCCTTCCCTAAAAACCAACCCCCCCTAGGAAGCATGCAGAGGTGGAAAGTGGGGAACACATTTGGGACTCTCTTTCAGTTAACTGTATTGATTTAGCTAAACCAGGGCTAACCTCTGTGTAGACACACCTATTTTGGTTTAAAAGTGGCTTCTTTTGATTTAGCTTGAACCAGTTGTAATCAGTTTAAATGCAGCTGAACTCAGCCTAGTTTAAACTGAATGAGCATCACATTTGCAGTGAAACCAGTGCAAATTTCTCAGGGAGGGAGATAAGGCCTTAGAAATGCAAGAGCCCGATTAATTCCTGGGTAGATCCCATGGCGTCCTGGGCCCATCCCTTGTTCATGTCTGACCAGCAACCTGTGCATCTCATTTTATGCTGAGCCCAGTGCATGCTGGGACAGGAATATGGGCATTTAGTGGACGCCACGTTGATACTCATGCGACACACATATAATAGCCCCTATCCTGACTGCGCACCTTCCACTGCCATGCAGGTTTCTCTAGGAACTCTGTGCAGCTGCTCAGAACCAGAACAAGGGCCCAGTCCTGCAAGGTTCTACCTCCCATCATGGGTTCTCCAACGCTCACACTAAGGAGGTACGCAGTGGTGAGCTGGAGCAGGTTCCCACAGGTTCTCAAGAACCGGTTGCTAAAATTAGACCTCCGTGGAGAACCGGTTGTTAAAAGGCCACAGGGTGGGCAAAGAACTCTGGTCTGTGGGACGGACCATCCTGTTGCTCCATAGATTCCAAGGCCAGAAGGGACCAGTGTGACCATGTAGTCTGACCCCCTGTGTAACACAGGCCAGAGACCTGCCCCCAAATCATTCCTAGAGCAGAGCTGTTAGAAACGCAGCCCGTCTGGATTTTAAAATGGGGAGTGATGGAGAATTCAATACGACCCTTAATAAATTGTTCCATTGGTTAATTACCCTCACTGTCAAAAATTCATGCCTTATTTCCAGGCTGAATTTATCTAGCTTCAACCTCCAGCCACTGGATGGTGTTAGACCTTTCTCTGTTAGACTGAAAAGCCCATTATCAAATATTTGTTCCCCTCATAGGTACTTATAGACAGTAATCAAGTGTGTGTGAGAGAGAGTGTGTGTGTGTGGGGGGGGGGTTAGCTTGGTGCCCATATCCAAGCTCAGCCCACTGGGAAGTGGTTCATCCCCATCACAAACTCAGATCTTTGACGCATTAACCTGGTGCAGATTCATGCACTAAAACATTCACCCAGCCATGCTTTTCACCCCTGCAAAGTCAAAAAGTAAGATTTGCCCATCCCCCTCGTGGTCCGAAATTACTGTGCGGCATTTATTTTGCAGGAAGAAAGATTCAATGGTTCAGGCCAGGCACAGGGCTGGGCCACTCACATAGTGTGGAGATTAGCGCCATAAAACTGCCTAGACAGACATCAGCAGCCCCGGTTCCAGTCCCTGCTCTGCAACAGAGTCTGTGTGACCCTGGGCAAGTCATTTAGGGCCAGGTTTTTAAAAGAATTTAGGCTCCTAAAAATGCAGGTGGGAGCCTAGCGTGAATTCTAAGAGTGCTGAGATGTCCGACGCCCGTTGATTTCAATGGCATTTAGGTGCCAATCTGCATCATTAGGCACATAAACGCCTTTAAAATCCTAGCCCTTAGTCACTCTGTGCCCATTTCGAAATAGGCACAATATCACCAGCTTCCCGGGGGGACTGTGAGGATTAATTCACAGTGTCTGTGAAGTGCTTTGGATGGAAAATGCCAGAGAAGGGCAAAGGATGTTATTAAATTAAGCAGCAGGGCTTATTTGGGAGACAGCATTGCCTACTGGATAGAGCAGAGGTGGGCAAACTTTTTGGCCTGAGGGCCACATCTGCGGGGGCGGGGGGAAATTGCATGCAGGGCCATGAATGTAGGGCTGGAGCAGGGGGTTGAGGTGCGGGAGGGAGTGCGGGGCATGGGAGGGGGCTCAGGGCAGGGGGTTGGGGTGCAGGAGGGGGTACGGAGTGTGGGAGGGAGCTCAGGGCAGGGGGTTGGGGGCTCAGGGCAGAGGGTTGGGGTGCAGGAGGGGGCTCAGGGCAGGGGGTTGGGGGCTCAGGGCAGGGTGCAGGAGGGGGCTCAGGGCAGGGGGTTGGGGTGCAGGAGGGGGTACGGAGTGTGGGAGGGAGCTCAGGGCAGGGGGTTGGGGGCTCAGGGCAGAGGGTTGGGGTGCAGGAGGGGGCTCAGGGCAGGGGGTTGGGGACTCAGGGCAGGGGGTTGGGGTGCAGGAGGGGGCTCAGGGCAGGGGGTTGGGGTGCAGGAGGGATGTGGGGTGCGGCAGGGGGCTCAGGGCAGGGGATTGGGGTGTGGGGTGCAGGAGGGGTTTAGGGTGTGGGCTCTGGCCCGGTGCCGCTTACCTGACTGGCTGGATCTGGCCTGCAGTCCGTAGTATTCCCACCCCTGCTTTAAGCTCTTTGCTGTGTACATGCTACATGCATGTACAGCACCTAGCACTATGGGCCCCTGATCTCAGATGGGCCCTCCAGCTGGTACCATAATACCAATGGTAATCACAGTGCCTGGGACTGCAGCAGGGAGGAGAGGACGGGACCCCCCATCAGCTGCAGGCTGGAAAAAAGTCACTGCTGCTCACCACCCGTCTGGCCAGTCATCCTCGTGCATGTGGAACAACCCCCGCCTGCACACACATGAGACAGACTTCTCAGACTCCTGGGTGTGGATCCCCACCCCAGTCAAGCCTGCACATGCGCTACTCCACCTGCTCACCCTTGTGTGCATGGTCTCGCTCGCCCACGTGACTGCGTGTGCTGGTCTCACATCTTTTCCCAGCTGTGTTTCACTTCCATTTGGCCTTGAAGCGAACGACCAAGGGAGAGCTTTTGTGCAGCAGGAAGCAGTAAAACCCATTCAAATAAAAGCAGAAGCTGGGTCCATGGAGAGATAGACATGAATTGACTCCTTAATTTGCAGATTTGCACCGTGCCAGGCTGGCTAAGCCCGTGCTCTCTAACGATATCCTATTCAGGCAGCTGGGAGACCAGATCCATATTCCTGCTCCTCCCTGGCTCCAAGCCAGTGGGGATCTGGTCAGGGTCACAAGAAGGGCCTGACCGTCTGTGCCCGCAGCCAGCTCCAGTCCTCCAAGGTCCCACCTGGTCTGATCTTGAAGAGCTGCTGACAGAATGAGATGAAGAGCTCTCCTCACCCAGTGCTTGGCATTTCCATCAGCCTGTGCAGCAAAGAAAGAGGAGAGATTTTTAATTTCGGTGGGCTTTTTTGGTGATGGTGCTGCAGATACTTTGCAAACACACCTCCATGATAGGGGTGAGAAAAGCCCTGATCTCTTGGCTGGGAGAATAAAAAAGGTGTTTAAGCCTTTATACAGCAATAAAAATTAAAAAGCTCCCCCCGCTTTGGAGCCTGTTTCCATGACAACAGAGACACCTTGTATCTGTGGGCAGAAGACGCATTAGTCACAGTTTTAAAGACAGGGTGATTCGTTTCAAAGTTCCCAGAGGACATCACTTGGAGACAGAGCTGCAGTCGGAGTCCCAGTCCCCAGCCTGCAAAGCCTCTGGAAGGGGGAGATTTTCCCGATGTAAGGGCTCATGGCTCTGAGACGCAATAGCGAGATACGTGGCTAATGGAGATTATGCTGTCGCTTGGCTGCTCATGGATCCAACGTCCTTCCCTCCTCACAGGGTGGCTGTATTGTCTAGTAGCCTGAGCACTAACCAAAGAGTGAGGAGCTGCTGGTTCTAGTCCAGGAGCTGCCACAGACATCCAGTGTGACCTTGGGCAGGCTCCTCTCCTTCCCCATCTGTAAAATGGGGATAATTCTCACCTGTCCCATTGGAAGGGGGGATATGCAGCTTATTTAACTCACCTCTAGCCGGCGCACCAGGAGCATCCCAGACATTCAAACGAGAAAAACATCCTGGAAGTGAGTGAGTGATCTTCTCTTGGAAGAAAACAATGATCCCTCCCAGCGACAGAAGTGCCGGGCTGCGGGAGTGACCAGAGCCAGCCTTGCTTTATGTCTGGCTGGGATGGAAATGGCTGGAGAGCTTCAACCTCTCACCTTCTTCCAGGCATTTCTTTCTCACTTTTAAAAGTGGGAAATAACTACGGGTTAATAACCTCTTCCTGAACAGCACGGGGCGTGGGATAGTTGACTGGACACAAGAACATGGTGGGAGGGAGATGAGAGAGAAAGGGGAAAGGTTGGATAATGACCTCATTCATGCTCTAACCACTACACTGCATTTCTTCCTCCCTCTCTAAAGCTGGGTGGCTCTTTGTGTGCTAGGCAAAAGCTTGTCACGACCCTGTTCTAACTTGGATCCTGGCCCATTAAATAGGTGAGACCAAATTGGCCAAAGAATTCAGCACCCACCATGTAAATCTGGCGACTTATTCTGGTGCTGAACCTGAGCAGCTTTGAATGTTCTGGCCCTGATCTCTGCCCCTCAGTAGGGGCTGAGTGCCCAGGTCCCTTGGGGTGGGATTTTCAAAGGAGACCAAGTTAATTATTCTTCATGAAGGGCTTTAAGATTCCCCCTGTTGTGGAAGTGTCTAAGCAAAGGCCAAAGCATTATGATGTGTAGCACATACCATTCCATGCTTCACAAAGCCAGGCTGCTTCTGGGTGATTTACAGGGGCAAGTCAGGGCCAGTAGCATCCCTGTGAGTTATCCTTACATTAAAACACGGGAGCTCCAAAGTTGGACTGTCAATGGCTGAAATTGGAAGAGGGCCTCAATGCGCTGGGAAGATCTCTCTTTTCATGGGAAATCTGTGTCCTCTGCACTGCAGGGGAAGGCAGCCTGCAAGGACATGGCCCTGAAATAAAAATAACAGACCCTGTCACTCTCGGCAAGGCACAACTGGCAGTTCTGATTCAGGGAAGGAGCCAGCCCAAGGCTCACTGCTCGTGGTGCGTCTCATTTCAGGCAAGCCAGGTATAACCAGCCTGGATACAAGGCCTCCCAGAACTTTACCTGAACTTAAACTGAGGACTTCCTGGGGTCTGAACAGATTCAGGAAATCCCCATGCCTGACGAAACAGTCACTAATGGTGATTTCTCCACCCCCAGGAAATTCAGAGCCCTCAGAGATGCCGCAGGCTGACTAGCTCTCTAACATGCAGAACTTTATCTGCCTTTCACATTCCCTTTGTAGCCATAACCCTAGCCTTCCTTAGGTAAAGATGGAGTTATGAAAATCCCCTAGTCCTGGGTATAATATCAGCAAATCAACAACTCCCACCCATCAGCAGCAGGGTGGGGTTTAAAACCCCTGCCACTTATATAATGCCTTTTTATTCCTAGATCTCAAGTCAGTGAACAACGTGGGAGGGGGGGGGGCTGAGGGGGTAAGCATGGTTAGAAACATGGGGTCAGACTAGATGATCACAATGCTCCCTTCTGGCCTTGGAATCTATTTCTATTTTCCAGTCAGAGAAACTGAGGCAAAGGGCAGCAATGTGACTAGCCCAAGATCATATGGGAAGCCAGTGATGGAGCTGGGACTAGACCTCAGCTTCCCTGTGTCCCGCTCCAACGCTCTATCCACTGGACCTCGCTGCTTCCCTAAGAACTTCTGCTCTGCTTAGCAAGGCTGGTTAAAAAGTTGCTGTGGCTTCCCTTGCAGCAAAGTGAACCCCAAAGCTGGGTACACAGGCACAGCCTCTGCAAAGCCTGCTGAAGAGCTCTCCTCCCCAGCATCAAGCAGGGTCCCGAGCGATGCTCTAACACCACACCACGCTTCCCTCCCTGGGATGGGAACCCAGTCTCCTGAGCAAAGGGCTGAGGTATGTGCAGAGAGGCAGGAGGACTCATCATCTCTGGAGATGTGTGTGTTCTTATTTGGGGTGGGAGGGTTTGTTTCTGTAGCAGTGTCCTTCACTTGCTCTTTTCCCCACAAAGGTTCCCAAGACGCTGATTCCCTGCAAGGTATCCACAGCTGATCCGCAGTGAGGCCCAGGGGGTACTTCCCTTCTTGGACCCAGTCTATAGGATTTAAAATCCTGTTTCCCCAGGGAACAAAAGCAAATCCCCAAGCTGATTGAACCAGCCCCCCAGGTGTGCCTAGCGCTTTACAGACCATTCAGACTGACAGGTCCCTGTTTCCTTCGCAGGTCCTACCATCAAAATGGTATCAGATTTCTTCAAACCCAGCTGGTCCTCTCGCATGCCTTTCCCGATCTGAGCACCATCCAACACTAACCATTTGCTTGTGAGACGCAGTAATTCACTCTTGCAATGCAATATTTATGCGGAGAAAACAAAACACAACTTGTTTTCTGGGAACAATCATTCTCTTCCCTGGGCACATAAGCAACAAACAATAGAGTGTAAAGGGACACTGCAGGGATACCTATAGATAATTGTATTTAAATGATTGATCAGAGAACTTTAAAAGCCACCATAATTTTCACCATTTCAACTGTCTCTTGCTACTTCTATATAACTCAGTTGCTCAGTTTACATTTTTGTTTACTGTGTGGACAGCTCTTGCAATTTCATTGTGAGTCTCACACTATTTGATGTTCTACTAAAAGCCCCAGCTCTTGGAGTCATGTGATTAGTTGAGAGTCTCAGATTCAATTTAAAATTAAAAGGAATTTCTAGCCCTCATGGTAGCAGAGAAAAGCTTGAAAACATGACCCAGGTACCCCTGAAAGGCTCTGTGAGCAGAAGGTTAATAAAAAGAATCCACATTTTATTTTAATTTTTTTTAAATCTCATGATTTTGGGGCCTGACTCATGATTTTTGAATATTTGGGATTGGCCATTATGGTTTAGTCTGTCACTTTATGATTCAGAACACCTTATTTGGAAAGTCTCTTTCACACTTTAATGACCTGACAGGGGAGTGTATGTATATAAAACATTGCCCTCTTCTGGATGGAATCAGAACTGCTCAGCTGTGTGTCATATGCCTTATACTGCTAGAACTTAAAGAAGATTCTCCCTTGTTCAGGTGGCAGGGGGCTGAACTTTTGAAGTCTGAGGCTTCTGCTGTCATTGTGAAGTTCTGAGTGGCTGCAGTTTGAAAGCTGTTAAGTCCTATATGACCAAGGTTTTGCTACCAAACAACCTGTATCACAAGAGGCTTTAGAACATCTCAAACTTTTCCATAGTATGGACCATATCTTTGCAAAAGGATGTCTTGTGGACCACCTCCCCTCCCATTTGCAATCACAGGAATCAGCATCCCACCCATTCCCACTGCAAAACGTCCCTGCAGCAACTGCAAACTTTGGAGATATGGAAAAGTAACACTAGGAAAATATGCAATTAATTTTTCACTGCCTTTCATCTGATGTAGCAACTGGAAGACAGGAGGAGGAGCCAATACCATGTCACCAGCCAGCTGTCAGCAGACATCCAGAGGTTGGTTAATGGATCGGAGTCAGAGAACCGTTACAGAGTTCATTAACAAGAGCAGGAGGAGAGCAAAACGAAGAGATATACGCAAGGGAGGAATGATGTTCCCTACTGAGACTTGACACAGAATGGAGTTGATGGGAAGGGACAGACAGTGAGAAGGCTGTTGCATTATGGAGAAGGGAGGGGAGCAGAGGCAGGTTCTGCAAGGCTGGCTGCATCAGGATGATGGAGGATTTGTTGTCGGCGGCGATCTCTCAGAGTTCGAGGATGATGGTCTTCCATAAAATGATAGCCAGTTATAGCTGGTGGATCTGCAAGTGAGACCAATCCAGGATCCACAGACCTTGTCACAACTGGGGAAGACATTTCCCAATGGAATGGACAGATCTGGATTGTTGAGTGAGGCTGTGGCATGTTCTTTCCTCCTTCCCCGTTTCTCCATTTCCTGTTGTCTCCATTGGATCTTGAAGTACTGCGATCCTTGCCACAAGGTCTTTTTTCATTTTGGTCGGTCAAGGGCTTGGGTTTCCCATGAGTTTATGTCAATACTGTACATCTTCATGTTGGCTTTGAGGGTGTCTTTGAAGTGCTTTTTTTGCCTGCCCCTCGTCCATTGGCCATGGTTCAGTTGTGAGAACATGACCTCCTCCTGGAGTCGATTTTCTGGCATTTGAAGAACATGACCAGCCCAATGGAGTTGGTGGTAAATGATCATAGCTTCGATACTGGAGATTTTGGCTTGGGACAGAACATTGATGTTGGTGCATTAGTCATCCCACTTGTTTCCGAAGATCTTACAGAGACACCATTGCTGGAATTGTTTAAGAACCTTGAGATGTCTACTGTACGTGACCCTGGATTGGGCCCCATACAAGAGAGCAGGGATAACAATGGCCTGGTACATGAGAAGCTTGGTTTGAATCTTGATGTCACGATTTTTGAAGACATGTTTTCCCAAGCGTCTGAAAGCTGCATTGGCGCATTGAAGGCGGTGTTTAACTTCCTCATCAACGTCAGCTTTCTGTGATAGATAGCTGCCGAGGAAAAGGAAGTGCTCGGTGTTCTCCAGGGTCTCTTTATTGATCTGAATTATGGGAGCAGGATCTTGGTGATTCAGAGCTTGCTGGTGAAGTACTTTAGCTTTCTGGTGTTGAGTGTGAGGCAGAGTTGGTTGCAGGCCTCAGAGAAAGTACTATTTTTTGAAGATCTATTTTTTGAAGATCTTCCAAGGGGATGCACAGAGCACAGTCAGCTGCATATTGGAGATCAATTACTGATTTAGTGATCGTCTTTGTCTTGGATCGGAGGTGAACGAGGTTGACGAGCTTGCCATCCATTCTGTATCGGATGTCAAGCCCAGAGGGGAGCTTGTCAGCAATGAGAAGGAGGGAGACAGCAAGGAAGATGGAGAAAAGGGATGGAGCAAGGACACTGCCCTGTTTAGCTCCTGTCTTAACTAGGAAGGGGTCTCTGAATGTGGAAGACACCTGGGTGTGAATTCTTTTAACGTGGAGACGCCATGTGGGCACAGCAGCATCCATACAGTGCTTGGCAGAATGAGGATCTTAATCCAATGGCAAGGAAACCAAGGTGGTTGGAGACCTTCATCCTGCTTCAGCCTTCACCCATTTCACAGCCATTGAAAGAAATTGTCTCTTCATCCACCTGCTCTGCCATTGAGGACTTGGGGGCAGGGGGAATTGGATCATTGTTCATCTGGAACTTCACCTTCGACCTTGCCGCCATGGGTGACCCTGCCAGGCATGCGAGAGTCCCGACGGCCTGAGGAGCATGGGGACACTCAAGCCACTCTACCCGCTCAAGGTCGCCATCCACTGGGGCGGAGAGGGTTTGTTGTATAGCAGCAACAAAGGCAGTTTTGAACTGACTCCTGCAGTGAAGGAGTGAGGAGCCAGGGCAGGTAGCTGAGGATGGGGATCATGTGGTCGCCTTTCTTCCCATGCATCAGAAGATGGGCAACGGCACAACATTTACGGTTTCAAAATTAAGGCCAAGAATTCGATTCCTCTAGTTTTTTATCCCCGTTTGAAATAAAGCCACAACTTGGGGATCAAACTAAATGGAGGGCATTTCTTTAATTTTCCAAGATCTCAGAGCAGTGGGGCAAAGATCTCAGATGAGACGCCAGGGACCCTGAGACTGGATGGATTCCTTGAACCTAACTCCTCTTTCCCATCACCTTGCTCTCAGGGGTTCAGCATTCCTGGTGGAAACATTTTACATAGTCTGGGGAGATACAGATGCACAGATAGACCCATGGGCAAGTCGCTTTGTTTCATCTACAGCTGGCAAGGAAGGAGGGATTGTGATGTGGGGCTTGCTACTGTTGCCCACCCCTTGTCACCTCGACCTTCAAGTGCTGCAGTGTGCTCTCCATGGGGCCGCACACTGAGACCACTCAGAAACTGAAGTGAGTGCAGAATGCTCACTTACTCAGTGGCATGTGAAGGCAAGACCACTGCATGACTGATCCCATGCTCTGGGGATCTTCATTGGCTGCCTGCATGCTGCCAACTGGAATTCAAGGTGTCCATTTTGACTTGTTAGACCCTAAAGAGTTTGAGATCAGATTCCCCGAGATGCCTCTCTCCCATGTGATCCTTGTACAGGTGTGATCAGTGGGGGCATTTGATCGATTTAAGAGAGAGGAAACTGCTGGTAGCATGTCGTCCATAAGGGGCTTTTGCCTTTTGAACTCGCTTTGCCTACCCATGGGCTGCCAGAGCTCGGATTTGTCAGCCTTCCCAACACACTGCAAAGCCCATCTCTTTTCCTGAGGACGTGGTGGCTAGCGGGTTAGCGTTTGGGGAAGGTGGTTATGGGGCAGCGGACAGTCACTGCACTGATAAGCCTGAACTCTGGTATTGTGAAAACACTGAGCCCATAGGATGAACCCTCACTACCATTGCAAACCAAGATCAGCCACAGCAGATTTGTGAGGGGCTGGGGCAAAGGCAAGTTTGGGTGTCTGGTGGAGGATACCCCCTCATAATTGGTGGTATAGTGGTGAGCATAGCTGCCTTTCGAATAGTCGACCCAGAGTTTGATTCCTGGCCAGTGCAAGGCTATATTGTTTTTTGGGGGGAGGGATAGCTCACTGGTTTGCACATTGGCCTGCTAAACCCAGGGTTGTGAGTTCAATCCTTGAGGGGGCCACTTAGGGATCTGGGGTAAAAATCTGTCTGGGGATTGCTCCTGCTTTGAGTGGGGGTTGGACTAGATACCTCCTGAGGTCTCTTCCAACCCTGATATTCTAGGATTCTATGATAATAAGGGTCAGCTTAACACAGGCTGTAGTCTCCTGACCCTTGGGTTTCCCTCAGCTTCAGTTTGTCCCTAGTGGGGCACACAGTACCAGCAAAACGAGATGGAGATGGGGAGGAGGGAAGAGAGAGTGTCTGTGTGCTAGATAGGCAGGAGTTGCAGCTGCAAGTTGCAGAATGAGCTTTGCAGACAGCTCAGCAGGGCTCCCCACTTCCTGCAGGATTCCACATCCAGCAAAGCAGCAGCTACTTCTTGACTCTCAACAGCCCAGAAATATAATTTTCAGAGATTTAAAAAATCTAAACTTTCCACGATTCGCTTGATCAATGGCCTGGAGACTTTGGGAAGAACAAAGCCATTTAGATGCCCAGTTTCAGCTGATTGTCCTCCAAAGCCAAGGCTGAAGTTCACCAGGAACTGACTGACAACAATCTCCTGATGCAAGTTTTCTGGGCAAGATGTATTGAATTTCAATACCAGCCTGCCAAGAAGTGACAGCTCTCCCAAGTCAGCATCTCAGCCACTAGCAAAGCCTCTTTGGGAGGGCTCACCTCTGTGACTGGCCCTTTCCCATCACAAATCCAAACACGGAGAGACTTGTACCTTCAATCTATAATGTGCATGGCCACTGCAAAGGCAGAGCCTGATATCAAGTGGCTGGTTTTGGAGAAGAGTGGTGCCAGATCCTCACTAATACACCTCACTCTTAGCCCTCAAAGCAGACTTCAAGAAAAATCCCAAGTGGAGTTAGAGTAAATTACATGCAAATTAGGTGTGACCCTCTTAGGCTCCGAGAACCTTAAGTGCTGCAGAGATCAGTCACTACTGACTTAAACCAACACATTTGCTTTGCTTAGGAGACATTCTTTAAGGTCAGATGTGATTTAACACCTGCATTTTGGAGCCATATTTCTTTCTATTTTATTGTCTGATGCAGAGAGGGCAGTTTCTGATGGAGAGGAGTTTAGCAGAGTTCCTACCTGCACCAGATTGCCTTTGAGCTCATCCAGGTATTTATCCTATAGGTTATTTCTGAGTTTCCTACTAATGGGTTAAAGTTGACCTGTTTGGTCACTGAAGGTCATTTTTTCATAGCAGAGAAAGACCAGGGGATAGATTCTCCATTGCCCTGCACCTTGTGTCATCATTTACATGTGCACCAAGTGCTATGGTGACAGCGTGTGGTCCCAGAGGACATTACTCCATGGCTGGGCACTGCAGTCACCCCACCTCTTCTCCTCTTGGTTCTCCAGTGCACTCACATGCACCCAGGAGTTTTACAGGAACATTGCCCCTCTTGGGGGTCAAATCTGTTGAGTCCTCACCAAATGAACTCACAGTTCCTCTGACACTTCCAGGCTCAAACCCTTCTTTCCTTAGTCCCTGGCTTTCTCTTGGTTCCCCCGCGTCCTTCTGAGCAGAAGAGCTCTGCTAGTCCTGCTCCAGATCCAGGGCCTCTCTAGGAAGACGTCCCTCCTGGTCTTTTTCATAGCCCCAGCTCCTGGGGTCAGTTTCCTTCCCTTGGGGCAGGGTCTCTGTCTCGGGGTTCACTCACCACAGCAGCGCCTCCTGCTGGCCATCACAGGGATTAGCTCTGCCAGCTGGTGCGCCCTCTCCTGGTGGTGCCTGTAGCGGGGTGGACCCCCACTCCTGCCCTGAAGGGTTAAAAACAGCCCTGGGAGGGGGCTGTGGCTGGAGAAAGCAGCTTTTAGGCTGGGTTGATTGGGGGAAGTGGCTGCAGCTGGGGCCATGCCCCAAACAGACTCAGCTGGCCCTATAAAGGCAGAGAAGCCAGGGGCAGACAGGAGTCTCTCTAGCTGTAGAGTGAGATGGGCCTGGCTGCAGGGAGCTGGACACAGAGTACCTGAGTGAAGCAGGGCTGGGGAAAGGCAGAGGAGCTGGGGAGCTCCAGCCTGAAAAGCCCCAGGCTGCGGCCTAGCAGAAGGCCAACGGATACTAGGGGTTGCAGAGGGCAGCCAAGGGTAGGTCAAGGCAGCAGGTCCAAACCCAACCTTGGCGGTGATGAGTGGCTGATACTGCAGTCTGCCCCAGGGCGCAGGGGCTAGACAATGACCGGCAGTAGCCATACACTGAGGCGAGGTGGGGATAGAGGGTGGGGGTTTCCCAGGGAGGGGAGACCCTAAGACTGAGGGGTTACTGCCAGGGGGCAGCACCCCAGGTAGAAGGGCACCGGGTCCAGGGAGGGACATAGGAGCCAGAGGATAGGCGGATCACCGGCCTCCAGAGGGTGCTCTGGAGGTGGAACCGAGCTAATTCCCAGAAGTCACCAGCAGGAGGCGCCGTAGGGGTGAGTCCACTCATCTACAGTGCCTCTCCCATCTTCTTCTCCACCTGCAGATCCACCTCAGTCCAAGTACCACAGCGGCCTCTTCATGACAAGGTGAGCTCCCACACTGCTGTCCTGGGCAACACAGTATGGGGAGGAGGTGAGCAGCCCTCAGTGGTGAAAGAACCAGTTAAGGACTATCAGAAAAGCTGGACATGCACAAGTCTATGGGTCCAGATCTAATGCATCCGACGGTGCTAAGGGAATTGGCTGATGCGATTGCAGAGCCCTTGGCCATTATCTTTGAAAACTCGTGGCGATCGGGGAGGTCCTGGACTATTGGAAAAAGGCAACTATAGTGCCCAGCTTTAAAAGAGGGAAGAAGGAGAATCTGGGGAACTACAGACCAGTCAGCCTCACTGCAGTCCCTGGAAAAATCATGGAGCAGGTCCTCAAGGAAACCATTTTGAAGCACTTGGAGGAGAGGAAGGTGATCAGGGACAGTCAACATGGATTCACCAATGGCAAGTCATGCCTCACCAACCTGATTGCCTTCTCTGATGAGATAACTGGCTCTGTGAATATGAGGAAAGCAGTAGACATGATATATCTTGACTTTAGCAAAGCTTTTGATACGGTCTCCCACAGTATTCTTGCCAGCAAGTTAAAAAGTATGGATTGGATGAATTAACTATAAGGTGGATAGAAACCTGGCTAGATTGTTGGGCTCAATGGATAGAGATCAAGGGTTTGATGTCTAATTGGGAGCCGGTATCAAGCGGAGTGCCCCAGGGGTCGGTCCTGGGGCCGGTTTTGTTCAATATCTTTATTAATGATCAGGAGGATGGGATGGACTGCACCCTTAGCAAGTTTGCAAATGACACTAAGCTGGGGGGAGAGGTAGATACGCTGGAGGGTGGGGATAGGGTCCAGAGTGACCTAGACAAATTGAAGGATTGGGCCAAAAGAAACCTGATGAGGTTCAAGAAGGACAAGTGCAGAGTCCTGCACTTAGGATGGAAAAATCCCATGCACTGCTACAGGCTGGAGACTGACTGGCTAAGCAGCAGTTCTGCAGAAAAGGACCTGGGGAATACAGTGGATGAGAAGCTGGATGTGTGTCAACAGTGTGCTCTTGTTGCCAAGAAGGCCAACGGCATATTGGGCTGCATTAGTAGGAGCATTGCCAGCAGATCGACTGAAGTGGTTATTCCCCTCTATTCGGCACTGGTGAGGCCACACCTGGAGTATTGCATCCAGTTTTGGCCCCCCCCCCCACTACAGAAGGGATGTGGAAAAATTGGAGAGAGTCCAGCGGAGGGCAACAAAAATGATCAGGTGGTTCAAGCCACATGACTTATGAGGAGATGCTGAGGGAACTGGGCTTGTTTAGTCTGCAGAAGAGAAGAGTGAGGCGGGATTTGATAGCAGCCTTCAACTACCTGAAGGGGGGTTCCAAAGAAGATGGAGCTCGGCTATTCTCAGTGGTGGCAGATGACAGAACAAGGAGCAATGGTCTCAAGTTGCAGTGGGGGAGGTTTAGGTTGGATATTAGGAAACACTATTTCACTAGGAGGGTGGTAAAGCACTGGAATGGGTTACCTAGGGAGGTGGTGGAATCTCCTTCCTTAGAGGTTTTTAAGGCCCGGCTTGACAAAGCCCTGGCTGGGATGATTTAGTTGGGGTTGGTCCTGCTTTGAGTTGACTAGATGATCTCCTGAGGTCTCATCCAATCTTAATCTTCTATGATTCTTCTATGATTCTATGACTTGGCCCTCCAGCCATATCACCATCTGTATTTTCCCCTTCCGGGGTTAGGTACCACTGTCCACCAGTCAAGCCACTTCCCCAGTGGTGAATGGGGGGGACCCGGGCCCACCCATTACTCCAGTTCCTGGCCAAGGGACCCTGTGGATAGCTGCCGCCTGCTGCACCTCTTTAACTTTCATCTCTGCTGCTTCAATTCCCTGGGCCACTTCTCTGTGGCCTCAGCCAGCAAGTCCCAGCAGTCAGCCAGGAGCTCACTCTTGCTCCCCCGGTCCCTGCCAGCAGTTGCTCTGTCCAAGGTGTCACAGGTCTCTCAGCCTGCTAGAGAGACAGTCATAGGCTCATAGACTTAAGGTCAGAAGGGACCATCATGATCATCTAGTCTGATCTGCACATTGCAGGTCACAGAATCTCCTCTACCACTCCTGTAATAAACTCCTAACCTCTGGCTGAGTTACTGGCGTCCTCAAATCATGATTTAAAGACTTTAAACTTACAGAGAATCCACCATTCACACTAGTTTAAACCTGCAGATGACTTGGGCCCCATGCTCCAGTGGAAGGCAAAACCCGCCCAGGGTCTCTGCCAATCTGACCCGGGATAAAATTCCTGCCAAACCCCAAATATGGTGATCAGTTAGACCCTGAGCATGTGGGCAAGACCCACCAGGCAGATACCTGGGAAATAATTCTCTGTAGTAACTCAGAGCCCTCCCCATCTAGTGTCCTGTTTCCTGTCGCTGGGGATTTTTGCTACTGTCAGTTGCCAATGGGCAACATGCCATTGTAGGCGGTCCTGTCATACCATCCCCTCTGTAAACTTATCAAGCTCAGTCCTCACTCCTTGAGTTCCCAGCAGTAACTGACCTCTCCTCTGCCCTGCAACTCCTTTTATGTGAGCTTGCTGGGCCCGGATTGGCTGCTCCATGCAGCCTCCCTCCAATTGGCTGCTTCCTGAGCAGCCTCCCTTGGCTGCTGGGAGGACTCACCTCCCCTGCTGCTTTCTGGGACAGGGTGTGACAGGCCCATGAGTCCTCCATTAACTCCTTCCTCTCCAGTGTGGGGTGAACACTCCATCATAGTCTCCATAACCCTTCCTGAAGCCATCCTGGTGGGCTTCCCCAACCTATCATCACGGGTCTATCCCAGGGCAACCTCCCAGCAGGTTTCTTTGGGTTCTCTCTGCCTGAGCCAAGAGCTCTGTTTTATAATCCCCAGTAGTCACATGACTCATGGACTTCCTGCTTCCTCAGCCCCCACCCTTCTTTCCATTCCCAGTCGTGCCTTGTTACAGGGTTGCCTAGCTCCAGGTCCCTCCTTCCCTTACAGGGGACAGAGCACCCTGGTTACAGCTACCAAATGAGAATGGAAGAACTGCAGCACCCACTGTGCACGGGTGTAAATGACGGTACCAATTGCAGGCCACAGAGAACTGGAGCAGCTGACGCAGCAGCACTCTGCACTCCGTCCCATGGAGCCTGCATGCCCCCGCAAGGACGTTCTTTCTGATCCTGGCAGTGGGTGGTAGCCACACCAGCCGGGTTTGCTTTGTTGCTAACATTGGTACTAGCGATCCGCTTTGCACAATGTTTTGATCTGGCAGCTAAAGGGTGAATTAGCTGTCAAATACCTGTGCGGGGGCTGGGATGGAGTCCTGGGGAGTGCCGTGCTCCTGGTCAGCCAGCAGGGCCTGAGATCGGTGCCTTATCTCCCAATCCCTCTCTCCCGCCTCACTGCAGACACCTTGGTCCCTGCCCTGCTCACCTCTGGCTTCAACTGCGGTGACCTCCCCCTGGCTCTCACACCGTCCCGATTGAGTTCAACTGATGTGCGGCTGCTAAAGCCATCTCTTCCCCCTGGCCGCTCCCTCTTCCTTCAGTGCCTGCACTAACTTCCTGTCTCCCTGCCTCCCCTCGGCTCCACCCCTCTGCCCTGCCCCCATCTCCACTGTGCCCCATCTGGTGCCCTGTGCCCTGCCCTGCCAGTGCAACTCACCACATTGTTCCTCTGGTCTCCATCTCCCATGGATGACTGCAACTTTTCTCCTACCACACCTCTGCCTGTAACATGCCTCCCACTATGCACCTGGTGGCAGCATCACTTTCCTCCTCAAATCCCTTCTAAAACGTTGCCTCTTTCTGCTAGCACCTGCCATCCCCAGACGCTGTGAAGCTAAGTGTCAGGCTACCAGTATGGTAATGACTTTAGGCCTAATCCAAAGCCTACTGATGTCAACAGAAAGACTCCCATTGACTTCTGTTGTGTTTGGATCAGGGTCTGTACTGATGCTGTGCAAAGCCGCCCGGTGTGAACTAGTTGTTTCCAGAAGGCTGAGCAGGCTCAGACTGAGATGGGTGCTTGTGCAGTGAATAGAAGTGCTGGACTTTCTCTGCACCCTTGGTTTTTCTAGATACCCCAGGTGGCCCCTGGCCCCAAACTAAAACAGATATTATGTTTTCCATTCACAAAGAACAACTCAGTATACATTCAGTCTGAATGACTTTTCATTTATAGTAAGGGGAAAAGAGCACTATAGGAAAGAACAGAAATAAAGTCTCTGGAGGGAGCACAGTGTATGTGTCTCCTTCATAACAAGCTGCACCAGCTTAGCATCACAAAATGGCAGCTGCCACTGCAGTCAGGCTCCTTAACTAAGTCCTAAGAGAGCCTTGCGTTTAGTTAGTGGCTGGCAGTGCCTGTCAGGAGGGGCAATAGCTCATCCTCTAACTCCTCATTTGCATTTAGAGATTCACTTATATCATCTTTAGTCTAATAAAGAGCATGAATGTTTCCCTCCCCAGTAATTATATTTTCACCTGATTTGGTTTCAGTGCCTTTCCCCTTCCTGAACCTGTATCCTGGAACAGCTGGTTAATAGGGTTTTTACCTTTCCCTGCTGTGCTGCTGGTCCCGATCTCTCCCGGATAACATTTCCCCCTACTCCTTTCTGCTTTGTAATTTAATTTCCAAACTCTCCTCTGGGCTTAAAGCCCCAGCAGACATATGTTATAGGTTTTTTGCTCCGGCCCTGATTCAGAAAAGAATCACAATTCAGGAAATCACATAAGCATTGGCTTCAATGAGAATTTAAGCATGTGCTTAAAGTTAAGCATTTGTGTAGGCGCTTTCCTGAATATGGGTGGACCTAAGCACATGCTCAAGAGCTTTGCTGAATTGGGGCCTCTGTGCTGTTTTTAATCTTGTTCTTTTGCTAAATCTGTTCTGTCATTGGGTTGAAAGGCACGTAGACTGAATCACATTGGTTACTAACACAGGAATAGCAAAGAATCCTGTGGCACCTTATAGACTAACAGACGTTTTGCAGCATGAGCTTTCGTGGGTGAATACCCACTTCTTCAGATGCAAGTGGTGGAAATTTCCTGGGGCAGGTATATATAAGCAAGCAAGAAGCAAGCTAGAGATAACGAGGTTAGATCAATCAGGGTGGATGAGGCCCTGTTCTAGCAATTGAGGTGTGAAAACCAAGGGAGGAGAAACTGGTTCTGTAATTGGCAAGCCATTCACAGTCTTTGTTTAGTCCTGAGCTGATGGTGTCAAATTTGCAGATGAACTGGAGCTCAGCAGTTTCTCTTTGAAGTCTGGTCCTAAAGTTTTTTTGCTGTAGGATGGCCACCTTAAGATCTGCTATTGTGTGGCCAGGGAGGTTGAAGTGTTCTCCTACAGGTTTTTGTATATTGCCATTCCTAATGTCTGATTTGTGTCCATTTATCCTTTTCCTTAGAGACTGTCCAGTTTGGCCGATGTACATAGCAGAGGGGCATTGCTGGCATATGATGGCATATATTACATTGGTGGAAGTGCAGGTGAATGAACCGGTGATGTTGTGGCTGATCTGGTTTGGTCCTGTGATGGTGTTGCTGGTGTAGATATGTGGGCAGAGTTGGCATCGAGGTTTGTTGCATGGATTGGTTCCTGAGCTAGAGTTACTATGGTGCGGTGTGCAGTTGCTGGTGAGAATATGCTTCAGGTTGGCAGGTTGTCTGTGGGCGAGAACTGGTCTGCCACCCAAGGCCTGTGAAAGTGAGGGATCATTGTCCAGGATGGGTTGTAGATCCCTGATGATGCGTTGTAGGGGTTTTAGCTGGGGACTGTATGTGATGGCCAGTGGAGTCCTGTTGGTTTCTTTCTTGGGTTTGTCTTCCAGTAGGAGGCTTCTGGGTACACGTCTGGCTCTGTTGATCTGTTTCCTTATTTCCTCGTGTGGGTACTGTAGTCTTGAGAATGCTTGGTGGAGATTTTCTAGGTGTTGGTCTCTGTCTGCGGGGTTAGAGCAGATACGGTTGTACCTCAGTGCTTGGCTGTAGACAATGGATCTTGTGGTGTGTCCGGGATGGAAGCTGGAGGCATGAAGGTAGGCATAGCGGTCGGTAGGTTTTCGGTATAGGGTGGTGTTGATGTGACCATCACTTATTTGCACCGTGGTGTCTAGGAAGTGGACCTCCCGTGTAGATTGGTCCAGGCTGAGGTTGATGGAGGGGTGGAAGCTGTTGAAATCGTGGTGGAATTTTTCCAGAGTCTCCTTCCCATGGGTCCAGATGATGAAGATGTCATCGATGTAGCGTAGGTAGAGAAGGGGCGTGAGTGGACGGGAGCTGAGGAAGCGTTGTTCCAGGTCGGCCATAAAAATATTGGCATATTGTGGGGCCATACGGGTGCCCATAGCGGTGCCACTGATCTGGAGATATATATTGTCAGCAAATTTGAAATAGTTGTGTGTGAGGATAAAGCCACAGAGCTCAGCAACCAGGTGTGCTGTGGCATCATCAGGGATACTGTTCCTGACAGCTTGTATTCCATCAGTATGTGGGATGTTGGTGTAGAGAGCCTCTACATCCATGGTGGCCAGGATGGTGTTTTCTGGAAGGTCAACCATCCTGACATTATAATCAAAGAGGCTGATAAAGGAGGTGCTGTTGTCATCATGAACAGGTCTGACTACCAAAAGGAGGCCGCCAGACAACTCTCCAATACTAAATTTTACAGGCTACTTCCCTCAGATCCCACTGAGGAATACACTAAGAAACTGCACCATCTACTCAGGACACTCCCTACACTAACACCAGAACTAATCAACATACCCTTAGAGCCCCGACCAGGGTTATTCTATCTACTACCCAAGATCCACAAACCCGGAAATCCTGGACGCCCCATCATCTCGGGCATTGGAACTCTCACTGAAGGACTGTCTGGATATGTAGACTCTCTACTCAGACCCTATGCCACCAGCACTCCCAGCTATCTCCGTGACACCACTGATTTCCTGAGGAAACTACAATGCATTGGTGACCTTCCAGAAAACACCATCCTGGCCACCATGGATGTAGAGGCTCTCTACACCAACATCCCACATACTGATGGAATACAAGCTGTCAGGAACAGTATCCCTGATGATGCCACAGCACACCTGGTTGCTGAGCTCTGTGGCTTTATCCTCACACACAACTATTTCAAATTTGCTGACAATATATATCTCCAGATCAGTGGCACCGCTATGGGCACCCGTATGGCCCCACAATATGCCAATATTTTTATGGCCGACCTGGAACAACGCTTCCTCAGCTCCCGTCCACTCACGCCCCTTCTCTACCTACGCTACATCGATGACATCTTCATCATCTGGACCCATGGGAAGGAGACTCTGGAAAAATTCCACCACGATTTCAACAGCTTCCACCCCTCCATCAACCTCAGCCTGGACCAATCTACACGGGAGGTCCACTTCCTAGACACCACGGTGCAAATAAATGATGGTCACATCAACACCACCCTATACCGAAAACCTACCGACCGCTATGCCTACCTTCATGCCTCCAGCTTCCATCCCGGACACACCACAAGATCCATTGTCTACAGCCAAGCACTGAGGTACAACCGTATCTGCTCTAACCCCGCAGACAGAGACCAACACCTAGAAAATCTCCACCAAGCATTCTCAAGACTACAGTACCCACACGAGGAAATAAGGAAACAGATCAACAGAGCCAGACGTGTACCCAGAAGCCTCCTACTGGAAGACAAACCCAAGAAAGAAACCAACAGGACTCCACTGGCCATCACATACAGTCCCCAGCTAAAACCCCTACAACGCATCATCAGGGATCTACAACCCATCCTGGACAATGATCCCTCACTTTCACAGGCCTTGGGTGGCAGACCAGTTCTCGCCCACAGACAACCTGCCAACCTGAAGCATATTCTCACCAGCAACTGCACACCGCACCATAGTAACTCTAGCTCAGGAACCAATCCATGCAACAAACCTCGATGCCAACTCTGCCCACATATCTACACCAGCAACACCATCACAGGACCAAACCAGATCAGCCACAACATCACCGGTTCATTCACCTGCACTTCCACCAATGTAATATATGCCATCATATGCCAGCAATGCCCCTCTGCTATGTACATCGGCCAAACTGGACAGTCTCTAAGGAAAAGGATAAATGGACACAAATCAGACATTAGGAATGGCAATATACAAAAACCTGTAGGAGAACACTTCAACCTCCCTGGCCACACAATAGCAGATCTTAAGGTGGCCATCCTACAGCAAAAAAACTTTAGGACCAGACTTCAAAGAGAAACTGCTGAGCTCCAGTTCATCTGCAAATTTGACACCATCAGCTCAGGACTAAACAAAGACTGTGAATGGCTTGCCAATTACAGAACCAGTTTCTCCTCCCTTGGTTTTCACACCTCAATTGCTAGAACAGGGCCTCATCCACCCTGATTGATCTAACCTCGTTATCTCTAGCTTGCTTCTTGCTTGCTTATATATACCTGCCCCAGGAAATTTCCACCACTTGCATCTGAAGAAGTGGGTATTCACCCACGAAAGCTCATGCTGCAAAACGTCTGTTAGTCTATAAGGTGCCACAGGATTCTTTGCTGCTTCTACAGAACCAGACTAACACGGCTACCCCTCTGATACTTAACACAGGAATGACCTTTGCAAGGTATTGTATCTTTTCCTCTGCTGTTTTGCTGGTGAAATTTCTGCTCTTGCCTTAAGAACAAAGATAGATTCACTCAAAGATTCCTCTTCTCTGTTCATTAACAAACTTTGCCCCTTCCCCTGAGGCCCTGCCCATGCACTGCCCCATCTCTGAGGCCCCACCCCCATTCACTCCAGTCCCCCTCCCTCCCTCACTTTCACTGACCTGGGGCAGGGGACTGGGGTGTGGGAGAGGGTAAGAGATCCAGCTGGGCGTGTGGGCTCTGGGGTGGGGCCAGAAATTAGGGGCTCAGGGTGTGGGAGGGGGCTCCGGGCTGGGGCAGGATCACAGTTGTGCTATTAGAACAGGAACTTTCTTCCCTGATCTCAAGTGGCATTGATAATAGGGAAGAAGGATGGTCTTATAGTTAATGCACACCCCTGGGACTGAGGTCATCTGGGATCTGGTCTCAGTTTTGCTCTCTGTGCCATCTGTAAAATAGGCCTAATTTTAGTGACCTACGATTGAGAGGCTGAACTCACTATTGTTTGAACAGGGCTTTGAGATCATTCACTGGAAGGTCACTGTGAGTATGTGTGGAAATCCTGCCATTCTCAGCTTAATAGCTAAAGGTCTCTTGTTATTGCTAAAGAACCAATGGGGTTTAAAAGCCCTGGGAAGCTGCTTGATCTGCTCCTGAGTCCAGTTAGAGGTGGTGGCAGTTTCTCCAAAGGCAAAGTGAACCCCAAATAAAATGTGTTTATAGGATGGAGGTAAAGCTGAGTCCAAACAGGCCACGGGGTAAAGAAGAGCTTGGCCTGGGAGTAGCCTACAGAGGAAACACGCAGCCCAAAGTGACCCTTGTCTCATGAATATACAAAGCTTGACCTCTCCTGTCTCCGTCAGGCCACCTCTCTCTGCTTGTGGGTACATCTTTGCATGAGACCTGAAACAAATACAAGGTGTCACCGGGGTGACCATCAAAGAGCCCATAGCATTTTATGTAAAAGCAGAGTGTTTGTTTCGGTTTTTTGGCCAAAATTTCTCTTCTCCTGATGTTGTGGCATGTTATGTTGTGCTTGTACCCAAAGGCCCTGAATGAAGCAGGAACACAGTTGTATTATGTGGTTTTCAAACATAGTCACTGATCCTGCGAACATTTAAGCATGTGCGCAACTTTACTCATGTGAGTAACCTCACTGATTTAACTGGGGCTACTCTCATAAGTAATCTTTTGCATATTCTTAAGTGTTTGCAGGATAGGGGGAAGGAACTCCAATTCTGCAAATACACCTCGGCTCTACCCCAATATAACGCTGTCCTCGGGAGCCAAAAATCTTACTGTGTTATAGGTGAAACCACGTTATGTCGAACTTGCTTTGATCTGCTGGAGCGTGCAGCCCCCCACCCCCGGAGCGTTGCTTTACTGCGTTATATCCAAATTCGTGTTATATTGGGTCGCGATACATTGGGGTAGAGGCGTAGTTACACTCACGCTTCCTCAGCTCTCGTCCCCTTACGCCCCTACTCAACTTGCACTACGTTGATGACGTCATCATCATCTGGACCCATGGGAAGGAGGCCCTTGAGGAATTCAGCAATTTCCACCCTACCATCAACCTCAGCCTGGACCAGTCCACACAAGAGGTCCACTTCCTAGACACTACAGTGCTAATAAGCGATGGTCACATAAAAACCACCCTATACAAGAAACCTACTGACCACTATACTTACCTACATGCCTCCAGCTTTCATCCAGATCACATCACACAATCCATTGTCTACAGCCAAGCTCTAAGATACAACCGCATTTGCTCCGAACCCTCAGACAGAGACAAACACCTACAGAATCTCTATCAAGAGTTCTTAAAACTGCAATACCCACCAGGTGAAGTGAAGAAACAGATTGACAGAGCCAGAAGAGTACCCAGAAGTCACCTACCACAGAACAGGCCCAACAAAGAAAATAACAGAACGCCACTAGCCGTTACCTTCAGCCCCCAACTAAAACTTCTCCAGCACATCATCAAGGATCTACAACCTATCCTGAAGGATGATCCCTCACTCTCACAGATCTTGGGAGACAGGCCAGTCTTTGCTTACAGACAGCCCCACAACCTGAAGCAAATACTCACCAGCAACTACACACCACACAACAAAAACACCAACCCAGGAACCAAACCCTGCTAAAAACCCCAGTGCCAACTCTGTCCACATATCTATTCAAGGGACACCATCATAGGACCTAACCACATCAGCCACATAATCCGGGGCTTGTTAACCTGCACATCTACCAATGTGATATATGCCATCATGGGCCAGCAATGCGCCTCTGCCATGTACATTGGCTAAACCAGACAGTCTCTATGCAAAAGAATATATGGACACAAATCTGACATCAGGAATCATAAAATTCAAAAACCAGTAGGAGAACACTTAAATCTCTCTGGTCACTTAATAACAGACCTCAAAGTTGCAATTCTTCAACGAAAAAAATTAAAAAACAGACTCCAACGTGAAGCTGCAGAACTGGAATTAATTGCAAACTAGCAAAGAGTCTTGTGGCACCTTATAGACTAACAGATGTTTTGGAGCATGAGCTTTCATGGGTGAATACCACAAAAGCTCATGCTCCAAAACGTCTGTTAGTCTATAAGGTGCCACAAGACTCTTTGCTGCTTTTACAGATCCAGACTAACACGGCTACCTTTCTGATAATTGCAAACTAGATACCATCAGATTAGGCCTGAATAAAGACTGGGGGTGGTTGGGTCATTACAAAACCTAAACTTAATTTTCCCAATGCTAATTTCTCCCTACTGTTACTCACACCTCCTTGTCAACTGCCTGTAATGGGCCACTCTCTTACCACTTCAAAAGTTATTTTTCCTCTCTTGGTATCCTGATGTTAATTGATTTATCTCGTTAGACTGACCTAACACTTGGTAAAGCAACCCAATCCTGTCATGTATTTATACCTGCTCCTGTATTTTTTACTTCATACATCTGATGAAGTGGGTTCTAGCCCATGAAAGCTTATGCCCAAATACATTTGTTAGTCTCTAAGGCAGGGCCACCTGGGGGGGTGGGGCAATTTGCCCCAGGCCCTGGGCCCCGCAGAGGCCCCGCGAGCCCTGGCTGAAAATCCCTTCCCTGGCTAGAGTGCCTTTTTAATTTTTACTTACCTGGTGGCAGTCTGGGTCTTCGGCGGCGGGCCCTTCACTCGCTCCGGGTCTTTGATGGCACTTCGGCGGCGGGTCCTTCAGTGCTGCCAAAGATGTGGAGCGAGTGAAGGACCCGCTGCCGCAGCGGGTGGCACCTTTTTTTATGTCCACTCCCCTGCTTTGCCCCAGGCCCCCGAATCCTCTGGGTGGCCCTGCTCTAAGGTGCCACCAGGGTTCCTCGTTGTTTTTGCTGATACAGACTAACACGGCTACCACTGAAATCCAATCAGACAGATATTTCCAGTGTACTCAGTGGGACTAATCACATGAATCTAGTCATGGGTATATGTATCTGCAGAAGGGCCATAGAAGATTGGTTTCTGCCCCAAGGAGATTGCAATTTATTATTAATAGTAAATGTGCTAATTTGGCACTCAGTGTGTGGTACATGCTGTGTCAGTTGGCTGAAGCCCTATGCTCAGAGATGGCTGTGTTTCAGTGGTTCTGCATATGTGTAATTTGTGATGTATTTTTGGAGGTTTTGGGATGAATGCACTTGAAACATAAAATATTCATGATCAATATTAATAATAGAGACTGTCATTCTCAATAATAAAAACAATAAATGAGAAATACACTAGATAAAATAGACTGGAAATAGTAGATAAAAAGTATTCTGGATTAGACAAAACTAGATTGATTAAAGATAATAGGTGAAATTGATTAGCTATGTTATAGATCGGTGTTTCCCAAACTTGGGACTCCGCTTGTGTAGGGAAAGCCCCTGGAGGGCTGGGACGGTTTGTTTACCTGCTGTGTCTGCAGGTCCGGCCGATCGCGACTCCCACTGGCCGCGGTTTGCCGCTCCAGGCCAATGGGAGCTGTGGGAAGCGACGCGGGCTGAGGGACATACTGGCCACAGCTTCCAGCAGCTCCCATTGGCCTGGAGCAGCGAACTGCGGCCAGTGTCCCTCACTCCCTCTCGAAGCAAAGGACCCGCCGCCGAATTGCCGCTGAAGACTGAAGCGGCAGCGGTAGAGCTGATCGCGATCGCGGCTTTTTTTGGTGGGGACGGCAAAAACCCTGGAGCCAGCCCTGGCCCAGTCCAACATGCTAGCTGCTAGATCACCCTGTAATCTGTTAAATTTTGCCACCAAATTGCTGCCAAAGAGCCGGACGTGTCGCCCCTTCCCCTTGGCTGCCCCAAGCACCTGCTTGCTGCGTTGGTGCTTGGAGCTGGCTCTGGACTGGGCATCAGGAGACATAGGTTCTGTTCATGGCTCTCCTACTGTGATTTTGTGCGAGTAACTTTGTGTCTTTATACCATCTCTTATCTGTCTTGTGTAGACTGTAGAACCGTCAGATCAGAGACTGCTTTACATAAGAACATAAGAATGGCCATACTGGGTCTGACCAAAAGTCCATTTAGCCCAGTGTCCTGTCTTCAGACAGTGGCCAATGCCAGGTGCTTCAGAGAGAATGAACAGAACAGGTATTCATCAAGTGATCCATTCCCTGTCGCCCATTCCCAGCTTCTAGGGTTGCCAGTTCTGGTTGGACATATTCCTGGAGGTTTCCTCACATGACATAATATTTAATGGAATATTAATCTTTAATTCCTGGAGACTCCAGGATAATGCTGGAGGGCTGGCAACCATACCAGCTTCTGGAAAACAGAGTTTAGGGACACCATCTATGCACTTTCTGGCTAATAGCTATTAATGGACCTTTCCTCCATGATTTTATCTAGTTCTGTTTTGAACCCTGTTATAGTCTTGGCCTTCACAACATCCTCTGGCAAAGAGTTCCACAGGTTCACTGTGCGTTGTGTGAAAAAATACTTCCTTTTCTTTGTTTTTACCTGCTGCCTATTAATTTCATTTAGTGACCTCTATTTCTTGTTATGAGGAGTAAATAACACTTCCTTATTTACTTTCTCAAAACTAGTCATGATTTTATAGACCTCTATCATATCCCCCCACTTAGTCGTCTCTTTTCCAAGCTGAAAAGTCCCAGTTTTATTAATCTCTCCTCAGATGGAAGCTATTCCATCCTCTAGTAATTTTTGTTGCCCTTTTCTGTACCTTTTCCAATTCCAATATATCTTTTTTGAGATGGGGCAACCACATCTGCACACTGTGTTCAAGATGTGAGTGTAGCATGGATTTATGTAGAGGGAACATGATATTTTCTGTCTTATTATCTGTCCCTTTCTTGATGATTCCCAACATTCTGTTAACGTTTTTGACTGCCGCTGCATATTTAGTGGATGTTTTCAGAGAACTATCCTCTGACTCCAAGATCTCTTTCTGGAGTGGTAACAGCTAATTTAGATCCCATCATTTTATATGTATAGTTGGGATTATGCTTTCCAATGTGCATTACTTTGCATTTATCAACATTGAATTTCATCTGCCGTTTTGTTGCCCAGTCACCCAGTTTTTTTAGATTCCTTTGTAACTCTTTGCAGTCTGGTTTGGACTTAACTATCTTGAGTAATTTTTTTATCATCTACAAATTTTACCACTTCACTGTTTAGCCCTTTTTCCAGATAATTTATGAATATGTTGAATAGTACTAGTGTCAGTACAGACCCCTGGGGAACACAACTATTTACTTCTTTCCATTCTGAAAACTGACCATTTATTCCTACCCTTTGTTTCCTATCTTTTAACCACCTACTGATCCATGAGGGTGACCTTCCCTCTTATCCCATGACAGCTTCCTTTGCTTAATAGCCTTTGGTGAGGGACCTTGTCAAAGGCTTTCTGAAAATCTAAGAACACTATATCCACTGGATTCCCCTTGTCCACATGTTTGCTGACCCCCTCAAAGAATTCTAGTAGATTTGCGAGGAATGATTTCCCTTTACAAAAACCACGTTTACTCTTCCCCAACAAATCATGTTCATCTATGTGACTGACAATTCTGTTCTTTATTATGGTTTCATGGCTGGTACTGTAGTTAGGCTTACCAGCCTGTAATTACCGGGATCTCCTCTGGAACCCTTCGTAAAAATTGACCGCACATTAGCTATCCTCCTGTCATCTGATACATAAGATGGTTTAAATGATAGGTTATATACCACAATTAGTAGTTCATCAATTTCACATTTGAGTTCCTTCAGAATTCTTGGATGAATACCATCTGGTCCTGGTGACTTATTACTGTTTAGTTTATCAATTTGTCCCAAAACCTCTTCTAATAACACCTCAATCTGGGACAGTTCCTCAGATTTGCCACCTAAAAAGAACGGCTCAGGTTTGGGAATCTCCCTCACATCCTCAGCCATGAAGACCGATGCAAAGTTTTGTATACAGTGCCTGGCACAATGGGGTCCTGATCTCAAGTGAAGCTTCTAAATCCTACTGTATAGTTAAAATAAGAATAAAAGATTGCATTACAGAAATCCTAAAACCCCTATTCTGTATGCACCATGTACCTTTAACATAATTTAAAAATACATCTCAAGTGCAGCAGTACAATTCAAAATAATCCACCGCCAGTAAGTATGAAATGTGCAAAATGTTGCTAAAAATAGGTAGATTATAAACAACTAGCTTGCATAAGTTAAAATTAAATGGGGGTGATTATATACTAGAGTTATTCGAACTGTAAAAGTTCCAATGCTGGGACTGTCTTTTTGTTTATTGATTCAGAGATTTAAGACCAGAAGAAACCAAGAGATCATTTGGTCTGACAACCTGCATATGACAGGCCCGTCAATGTCACCCATTTTGGTTGTACAGCACCTAGCACAATAGGCCCCACTTCCTGAATGTGGATCTCCCAGGTGATTAAAATACAGAGGATGGAACAGGAGTACTTGTGGCACCTTAGAGACTAACAAATTTATTTGAGCATAAGCTTTAATGGGATGGAATGTGAGTAGGGGGCCTAGGTGCTGTAGCTAGGGGTGCTGGGGGTGCAGCTGCACCCCTTGGCTTGAAGTGGTTTCCATCATAGCCGGGGTTTACATTTTGGTTCAATGGCTCTCAGCACCCCTACGTTGTTCCAGCATAGGGTGACCAGACATCCCAATAAAATTGGGATAGTCCCAATATTTGGGTGGTTGTCCCGCATCCCGACCGATCTTTGGTCAGGATGCAATTTGTCCCGATATTTCGCTCCGCTGGCAGCACTTGGCTTTTTTTTTCATGTTTTGCTCTGCCGGCAGACACCCCCCCCCCCCATGTGTCCCAATATTTTCTTCATCTCATCTGGTCACCCTACTCCAGCCCCCCTGGTAGGGGGGCTGGCAGAAATGGGCAGATTCTAGGAAATTCTAGAACAAAAATTGGCATAGGCAGAGTTACAGGTGAGTGCTAGGGACCGGGCCCAACTGTTGCCCACAGGTGGGCTGGAGCTTCCGCGGCCCCTGGCTCCCCGGGCAGGAACTACACCTCCCATGAGCACCTGGGCGGGAGGCGGGGCTTGGACCGCAGGCTCCGCCCCCGGCGGCGCCTGGTTGGCTGCGGCCGGGTGAGGTCAGGTTGTCGATGGTGACGGGGGGACGCGGCGGGGCTGCAGCCAGAGCCGGAGCCTCAGTCGGTGTCGGGAGCCGGAGCCGCTGGGGCCATGGGCTGGCGGGCGGGGGCCGCCGCTCTGCGCACCCAGCCTGCCGCGCGCTAGCGAGCCGCCGGGAAGATGGCGGAGAGGTAGGTGCGGGGACCCCCCCTCCCCACGGCACCTGTTCCCCCCGCGCCCTCCCCTCCCCTCCCCTCCGCCAGCGCCTGCCGCTCCCCGCTGCTGGGCTGGGGTCCGTGTGCCCCTCGCAGCCCCACCCCCAGCGTCCCCTTC
The DNA here is from genome assembly GCF_020497125.1 of Mauremys mutica. Classification (NCBI taxonomy): domain Eukaryota; kingdom Metazoa; phylum Chordata; order Testudines; family Geoemydidae; genus Mauremys; species Mauremys mutica. The sequence goes on along the minus strand of NC_059073.1, from coordinate 6,592,897 downwards.
TCTCAGACCCCCCCTCACAGCCCCACCCCCAGCATCCCCTTCTCTCGGACACCCCCCCCTCACAGCCCCACCCGCAGCATCTCCTTCTGTCAGACCCCCCCTCACAGCCCCACCCGCAGCGTCCCCTTCTTCTGTCAGACCCCCCCCCAGAGCCCCACCCCCACCATGTCCTCCCCTGCTGGGCTGGGGTCTGTGTGCCCCCCCACAGCCCCACCCCCAGCGTCCACTTCTTCTGTCAGATCCCCCTCACAGCCTCACCCCCACCATGTCCTCCCCGGCTGGGGTCTGTGTGCCCCCTCACAGCCCCCCCCAGCATCCCCTTCTGTCAGCCCCCCCCTCACAGCCCCACCCCCAGCGTCCCCTTCTCTCAGACCCCCCCTCACAGCCCCACCCGCAGCGTCCCCTTATCTCAGACCTCACCCCCAGCATCCCCTTCTTCTGTCAGTCGCCCCCTCACAGCCCCACCCCCAGCGTCCCCTTCTTCTGTCAGACCCCCCCTCACCGCCCCACCCCCAGCGTCCCCTTCTCTCGGACACCCCCCCCTCACAGCCCCACCCGCAGCGTCCCCTTCTTCTGTCAGACCCCCCCTCGCAGCCCCACCCCCAGCGTCCCCTTCTTCTGTCAGACCCCCCCAGCATCCCCTTCTCTCAGACCCCCCCTCACAGCCCCACCCCCAGCGTCCCCTTCTTCTCTCGGACCCCCCCCCACAGCCCCACCCGCAGCATCCCCTTCTCTCGGACCCCCCCTCACAGCCCCACCCGCAGCATCCCCTTCTCTCGGACCCCCCCTCACAGCCCCACCCGCAGCATCCCCTTCTCTCGGACCCCCCCTCACAGCCCCACCCGCAGCATCTCCTTCTCTCGGACCCCCCCTCACAGCCCCACCCGCAGCATCTCCTTCTCTCGGACCCCCCCTCACAGCCCCACCCGCAGCGTCCCCTTCTTCTGTCAGACCCCCCAGCATCCCCTTCTGTCAGACCCCCCTCAGAGCCCCACCCCCAGCGTCCGCTTCTTCTGTCAGACCCCCCTCACAGCCCCACCCGCAGCGTCCCCTTCTTCTGTTAGACCCCCCCCTCACAGCCCCACCCGCAGCGTCCCCTTCTCTCAGACCCCCCCTTGCAGCCCCACCCCCACCATGTCCTCCCCTGCTGGGCTGGGGTCTGTGTGCCCCCCCACAGCCCCACCCCCAGCATCCCCTTCTTCTGTCAGACACCCTCCCCAGAGCTCCACCCCCAGCATCCCCTTTTTCTCTCGGACACCCCCCCCCTCACAGCCCCACCCCCAGCATCCCCTTTTTCTCTCAGACCTCCTCTCACAGCCCCACTGCCACAGCATCCTCCCCCTGCTGGGCTAGGGTCCAAAGGCCCCCTTACAGCCTCAGCATCCCCTTCTTCTCTCAGACCCCCCCCCATCCCACCCTCACCGTGTCCCCCTCCCCACTGCTGGGCTGGGGTCTGTGTCCTCTCCCCTTACAGCCCCACCCCTACCGTGTCCCCCGCCTCATAGCCCTACCCCCACTGTGCCCCTCCCTGCTGAAACCCTCCCTCATAGCTCCACCGCATCCCCCTCCCCTCTGCTGGGTTGGGGTTCTTTGGGGGGGCGGGTCTGTGCTAGTGGTGTTGGGTTTTAATGCCCCCCCTGCTGTGGGGTGTGGGTGTCTGACATGCTGTGGGGAAGGGTTGCTGGGGGTATCTGAACAGGGGTTTGAGGATGTAGGGTAGTATGGGATAGGGGGACTGGGGTGAAGGGGCAAGTGCAAAAGAGGGTGGGCTGGGGTTGGGGGTATGTATATGTGGCAAGTGAGAAGGGCGTAAGGGTTGGGTGTTGGCACTCTGCACACTGATATGGGGTAGGGATGCATGTGGGTGTGTGCAGGGTATAGTGAGCGTACTCTAGGATGTGTGTGGGGGGGGGGTAGGGATGTCCATGAGGTGCTGGTTATTATGGGGGCTGTGAGGATATAGGGAAAGGGGGAGTGTATGGTTCAGACTCTTCACATTGTAGGGTCTGTTCAATGGTATTGTGATAAAGGGTGTGTGGATTACAGGGCTGCAGTGGGATGTGCTGGGGTGTATATTGGTATGGGGTAGGGCGTGTGCATAAGGGGGATGAGTTGTTTGTGCTGGAATGGGTTTTATTTTACATGTGTAGCACTTTCAATCCTCTGTCTTTCTCTCTACTGTATGCTGCTTAGCAGCTGTATTGCTACTGCTACTTCTCCTACTGCTTTCTGAGCCCTGCATTCTTGAGCTGCAAAAACTGCAGGTCTCCCCCCCTCGTATTATACCAGTTTAATCAACCCTCAGGTGACCTCTGCAGAAAAACCCACAGCTGCCATGCTCCTACACCTCATCTGGCAAACAGAGCTTGGGTGGCTTTTAGAAAAGCCATTAAAGGGAATTCATTATATAAGGTCCTAGGTGCATGAAAGCAGCAGGTGGCTTGAATGAGGCTATGCCTGTCACTGTGTTTACATCTGGCCCAGTAGTAAATAAGGCGTGGTACTGTGATTCAGTGCCATCAGCCCACCAGGTGTGGTGCTGTCTCTGCGTTTTTTTGTGCACCATTGACTGTGCCTTCCCATGGTAGCATGTGCCCAGATAGTAGTTGCACTGAACACTAATATAGCTGCACATTCATTAAAAACAGTGTGATTGCACTTCACTGAAAATCTGCTGCCTTCATTTGCACTGTTGCTATGAGTGCTAATTTCTTTGACGTGAGGGGGAATCAACACCCTTGCACTTGAATAATTTGGCTTAATTTTAGAAATGTCCAGCTGTGGGTTTTTTTAATATGGAGAGAGACAGTGTCTTGCAGTATAGCATTCATGGGTGTGACCTGCTATCTATAAGATTCATGCTGTGGCTGGACTGTGCTGGCAGGCAAAATTAGATCTGTTCTTATGTTGAATGCCTTTTTGTAGTACTGTTATTGGGATGTTAGGGTTTTGTTACATCATTGATTTTAATTGATGAAATTGCTTATTTCTTCTGCACTATTAACTATGCTCTAAGTGAACCATAAAGAATGGATGCAGGAGATTGGGATCAAGGTTACCCTCCTTCAATCACAGTGAAGCAATTGTATGGGATATGGCCATGTGAATCTAATAGATTCTCACTCGGACTGTGCCCTGGAGGAGAGCTGACTCCTCGCTGCAGGTCTCAGCCAATATGTGCTGGAGGGAAATTCCTTGGCTTAGTTTAAACTCAGTGCTAGTGAACCTCAGTCACTGCGGCTAGTGCACCTAATCCCATTTACACACTGGGATGGAACTGTTAGATTTTTTTTTCTTGGAACCCAGTGAAGTAGATTCTTCCAGCACCTCCTGGGGCAGAAAATCCTAAATATGTATCATTTAGGAGAGGGAAGCTAGCAGAGGAAGGCCCTCTGATTTCTGATCTTGTTTCAGTACCCAATACTGTGGGCAGCATTTCCTTGCCTATGGAATTTGCTGCCACTGGCGATCAGATGGGCCTAGATCTAGCCTCCCTGCAAGCCTTATTTCTTCCCATTAGTGGAAGAGCTGTGTGAAGAGAGCAGCCCTAAGAGCAGAAGGCAACTAATGAGGTTGATCCGGTTTGGGGAGTGTCTTAAAGAGGGAGGGGAGCAGAGTTGTGGTTCTTTTGATAGAACTGATGTTGCTTATGTAGAGGTGCATGAGGTACGCTTTCAGTAGTGTTCACATTAGTTACCTGTATCTATAGGGTGTCTGTGGCCTCTGGGTGTGCTCTGTGGCTTAAATATGGTAATAAATAATTCTAAATAAAAGAAGCAAAAATGCCAGTCTCGTGTAACTTGCAGCTTTGAAGGAGGTGAGGCCAGGTGGCTAAGAGCCCAGGATTTCATAGTGCATAAACAGATAAAATTTGGGTAAAGAGATGCACCCAATAGAAACACATTTAGCCATATCCTGCTGCAAGTGCTTTATTGAGAACATCCTGCTTTTGGCTACTAACAACCTTACTATTGGGACGATGAGTTTGAGTGATCTGTACAGGGTTGGGTCAGAGATGGAGAGGCTGGTCTTTAAAGTAAGTGGGGGCCCTAGGCCATTAAAGGATTTGTGGGTAGTGACCAACACCTTGAATTTCACCTGTGTGCCAGTGCAGGTTGCTAAGCATGGATGTGGTGTGTTTTTTCTCTTGTTCCATTCAGGAGAGCAGCTGCTCCCTGCTATAGCTGTAACCGCCAAGTGGCTTTCTTGGTTGGTTCCAGATTGACCCTGTTACAATGGTTAAATCTAGAAGTAAAGGAGGCAAAAGAGTGTAATCTTGGCCAGCCTTAGGAGGATTCATGGGTGTGGATGAGGTATATCTGGCCACCGATGAAGATGGCAATATAGAAGCAGTGAGGCATCTAAGACCCCAACATTATGGGGCATGTTGATAATGGTGAAGCTGATTACCTTATTTTATTATGCCTTTCCTTGTCACTCAACTTCAACCAGCTTGCTTACATTTAAGTCTGAGCTCTCCCAAACACCAAGAGGTTGGTGAAGGATGTCTGGGTCTGATGAGAAGAGTTTGAGCTGAGTATCAACATACCGTGGAGTGTAGCTACAGACACATTATATCCCTTGTGTCCTTTTGCATCTTAACTTGAATAGAGCCTTCCATATGTTGGTGAACTCCCATAATTAGGATGTCAGTCCTTCTCCCAATCCTACAAATCTAAGATGTTCTTTGTAACATTAAAGCCAAGGATCTTCCATAGCTTATTTAAAAGCTCTTCCCTGTGCCCTCTCCATGACAAGGTAAGATGACCAAACCAGGATGAGAACTTTAGATTGGTCCCCAGGGGTGGTGTGCAACTTCCCTTTTTATAGAGCCTCTCTGATGCAGGATTTGCCTTCTGACTCTTAGTTCCACAATATATCCATGTATATTTGCTCCTGCTAGAATCCATCAGTCCTTTCATAGGTTGTCACACACGTTCCCCTGATGCTTTTGGGACCCGTAATAAGAAAAGGGAAATCTAGGCTACCTGTCAGGAAGGAATATCCTGACAATGAGAACTATTTGGCTGTGAAATCGTTCCTCTAGAGAAGTGGTGGAAGCCCCACGTACTGCAACATTCACGTTTAGACTAGAAAATGTTCAACGTGGAACAATCCTGCCCTTCCGTGGGGAGATGGGCTACCATGACCTATTACTGATGTTGTCTTCCATCTCTAACTTGTATGATTCTCATGTGTTTAAATCTTTTTGAAGGTATCAGTGTTGTTTCCCACTTGTTGTCTATCAACAAATTTGGGAGCAGCTCAATCAGAGGATTGGGATTCCTAGGTTCTGTCCTTTTCACTGACTTACTCTGACCTTGGACAAATCATTTAAACTCTTTGTGATACCAATTTCTCGCTGTAAAATGGGTATAATGAACCCTGCCCACCTTAGCGGGATGCGGAGAATTAAGTAAATATTTGACTCTTTGAAATTCTTGGTGATAGAATAGTGCAAGGATTAGCATACTCATTCCACAGGCGCATTCCTACTTTAGACAGCTGACCAAATGAAGAGCAACATCCTTGGCTCCAGACACTGGTGAATTCTCTCCATTCAGAGCCGTTAATATTTACAATGATCTGTGTTTATGATCATCTGTCCAGTTTGCATATCTATGTTCAGGCTGGCCAACCTATAAATCCGTGCCAGGAATTTCCATACCAGCATGCCTAAAGAGGGATACTTCAGTCCTGAATAAGGGTTTTACTTTTTAGCATCCTTGTTCAGAAGTTTTGGCCTCTGTCGGGATTTTTGTCACAAGTTTAAATTATAGTGTAGGTAGAATAGATGTGATGTCTTCATCAGCAAGTAGCTTGGTTTGGGATGATTTATTTTATGTACGATCATGCAGGTTTTGATAACCCATTCCATTTGATAACTATCTATTTGTGATAGTCTCCGTGATTTTACCAACAGTAAGACTGCACACTTGTTGGGTTATACCCACTCCTTTCTGCAATGGAGGGTACCCCTCACATTTTAAGGTGATTTAATAACATGGTGATGTGTGGTATTTTTAAAACAGAACATAAAATTTTCAAGTGTCTGGGCTGATCCCAGGTGTAAAACAAATGTATATGTTAGTGGGGTTGCCAGTTCCCATGCAGCTCTACTGATATTCTGGGCAATGGTTATGAATCATTGGGGCATGATGATTAATTGGGGTGTAAGATTTTATGCTTAAAATCACTGTACAATGATAGTGGTTATATCATTCATCCCATGCATTTTTATAACATATTTATTTGGACATGTTCATGGCCCCCGAAGGTAAATATTATAGAAAACTTAATTCTTACCCCTGATCCATGTCCCTTGATGAGGTTTTTCTCTGCTTACATTCTGTAATGATCCTACAGTTTCCTCTTCCCTTTAGTATGTTTAAAAATAATTTGTTGTTCTTCTCTTCAGCAACCATGCTCTCCCTCTTGTATTTTTTGCTTCAGTGATTATTACCTTACATGCTCTAGATAACTCATTGAACTTTGACTTCTCCTTTTCCTCTTCCATCTCTTCTCAAAAGATTTCTGCTGTAATACTCTTTTCATTTTGCTGCTAATCCAGGATGGCTATTTTTAATCCCCTACTTGCTTTCTTGGCAACTGGGATAAATCTACTCTAGGTGCTAAGTGGAACCACTTGAGTATTTTCCAGGCAGCATATACACCCTGCCCTTTAAATTAGTTGTTCCTTTTTGAGTGCACTTGTACAACTTCTAACACTTGCTTTCTCAGAGTTCTACCTTTTCCCCCCTGTCTGCTTCAGTCGAGCAATGAAAAAACTGCAGCACTGTATTGCTGCTACCATGTGTTTCTCATGGAGTTAGCAACTGCTATGTTTGTTAGCACTTTCCCCTTGCTGGCACCTTGGCTTCCCCTTCAGAAAATGCTCTTGCCTAATAATTCAACACCATCCCTGCTTTCAGAGTCATTAGCTTTTCCTGGCTGGCTGTGGATTTTCCGAAAAGTTAGGCTATGTCTACACTGCACTTTCATCAGTAAAACTTTTGGAAAAAACACGCCCCTGACAGACAAAAGTTTTACTGATGAAAAGCGCCGGTGTGGACAGCGCTACCGCCCCTCATTGGGGGTGGTTTTATTTTGTTGGCAGGAGAGCCTTTTGCTGCAGATGCAGAGCAGCTACACTGCGTACTGTACAGCTGTGCCGCTGTAAAGTGTGCGGTGTAAAGAGAGCCGTAGTCTCAGGACAGTCCCCTTCCCTTGATGGCTAACTCCAAGGCCACCTATCCCTGTGGGCTTGTAACACCTTTGCAGATGCTAGATTCAGCCAACTAAATCTGACTCACTTTTCTAACCTCACTATGTTGAATGTATTCTGTGTATGCAATGCTATATGCTCTTGTATTCTTCTATTGATGTAGCGCAGTTGGGGACTCTACTCTTGGATAGCAGCTGCTAGCTGGCCTAGTGGATAGTAAACCCCCCTCCCCCCGGGATATCTAACCTGGAGGCCTTGGTCTCTGTAGTGAGGTGGCCTGGCTCCCAGCTGCACCTGAGGGGGCCGAGCCAGCACAGCTGCCGAAGTGGGCGGAGTCACCGCCGCCTGTCCCCGCCCCCCAGAAGTCAAGGGGTGGGACAGGAAGTATAAAGTCCTGGCCCCAACGCTCAGTTGCGGCCCGGCTGCTGGAGAGGACAGACGCTGGTGCCCGAGCTCCTGCTGAACCGAGCCTGCCCCGAGCCCGGTACCCTGAGGAGGACTGGCCGAGCCTGCCCCGAGCCCGGTACCCTGAGGAGGACTGGCCGAGCCTGCCTCGCTCCCGCGATCCAGAGGAGGAGTCGAGCCCACCCGTGTCCTGAGGAGCCGATGCTGGTGGACCCCCCTTCCGAAGCCACGACGACACAGGTACCAGTGGAGGGGGAGATTGGAAGTGGCCCGGGGATAGCCGACCCCAGTCTGGCTGCAGCCGACTCTGAGCCTATGTCAGTGTGTTGCGGCCAGGATCCCCACTGACTGCAGCGGATCCATGCCGCTGCTAGGGCCCCGGGCTGGGACGCAGTGGAGTGGGTGGGCCTGCGTCCCCCCTGCCACCCCCCTCACGGGTGGCAGTCTCCCCCTCACCCCAACGCTCAGGCGTAGAAGCCTGGACTTACCAGTTCCGGCTCAACCCTGCCTGAGGGTCTGAGTCCTGTGCTGGTGTTGCTGCCCCGCCCTTAGCTAGGGCTTGGGCATTACAAACTGAACTACTGTTTGTTTGCTCAGCCCCTGCCTGAGGGTCTGAGCCCAGGACTACCGTTTGTTGCCCCGCCCTGATCTAGGGCGTGGACTTTAAGACTGAATGGCTACTCAGCCTCCTGTAGTGAGGCGGCCTGGTTCCCAGGCACCCCGAAGGCGAAGAGCGACCCCTCACCTGACAAGAGGACCCCTACACGGACCCTTACAGTCTCCTATATTCAAGCCTCTTCCTAGCCCTCCCAAAGAGCCTCCCTTACTCAAGAGGATGTTATCCTGAGCAGGCAGGCTTCCATCCCAGCAGGTGCTCTGGTTCCTCGGGGACCTAAATTCCTCCTGCTTTACAATACACTCTCAGGGGACTGGCTCTCCTGTCTATACACTATGCATCTGATGAAGTGGGTTTTAGCCCACGAAAGCTTATGCCCAAATAAATTTGTTAGTCTCTAAGGTGCCACAAGGACTCCTCATTGATTTTGCTGATACAGACTACATGGTTGCCACTCTGAAACCTGTCTATACACTCTATATGAACATTTTGTTAATATTTAGCTTTAAAAAAATCAGTAGAAGCAAACAAGCAATGTGGGCTCATTAAATATAAGGTATAGTAAGCCAGTGGCACATTTTTTTAAAAAGAAAAAAAAAGCAAAACTACTTTTAAAATGAGAAATGTATCAATTTTGACTATTGGTTAACATTTCATAAAACTTGTGGCAAATGAAGCCTGAAATAGACTGTCAGAATGAGAAGCCTTTGCTTATTGTATTTTACACACAGCGTGATCTAGAAAATTTTGTTCTTGAATTGAACACTGATTGGTAGTTATATTTCTGGTACAGAGCAGAGCTATATACGTTTGGCAGTAGGGAGAGAGAACTTATTGAGGACATGGGGGTTAAGTGAAAAGACAGCAAAATGATATCTGGATATTAATGCTCCGTAGAGGGAAAGGTGGCTGTCTTTCTTCTCTCCCTCCCCCTTCTCCCCCCCCGAGTTAATAGTTATTGTGTACAGTTGAGTTTGAACTGATTGGTGTAAGGGTGGCTAACCTGCTATGTTTATAACTGTGCAGTGCCCGCAGGCTGCCCTCCTCTTTCTTATGAGGGCACAACACAAAAAATTCCCCTTCTATCAGTAGGAGACAAAGGGATATGATATTTCAGAAAAATCTCTATCCAACGGTAAATTCTTGTAACTATTAATGCTTTGTGCTTCTCTAGCACCTTCCATCTGAGGCTCTCAATGCATTCTACAAATGTTCATTTAGACTCTCAACACTCGTGTCACTATTATTCCCGTTTTATACATGGGGAAAATAGAGAGTGAGGATGACCCTGTCCAATGTCACACAAGAATTACATGGCAGGGCCAGAAATAGAAGAATCCAAGTCTTCAGATTGTCCTAGGCCTTGACCATGAGATCACTTTTCCTTTTCCCTACTGTTAAGCATTATGATGAATCTTCTGCATTTAAGTTAAAGTGAAACATTGCAATGTAGCATTTACAGAAAACAAACGTGAATCTGTGTCCATTTCTGCTGCTGTCAGATGCATGTGGTCTCTGGTATGCCTTTTGTGAGATGATGACATTTCTCTGTTAGCCTCATTGCATTTTTATCGATCTATTTGCTCTGTGCTCTGCTCGAATGTAAATGACTTGAACAGGCTACATGTTTGGAAATCCAACCTCTTTACCATCTAGAAATGTTACTAACCCTGTGAGTTGAAGGTACATTATTATTTATTGATTTCTATAGTACCTCATGCAAGCTTGAAAGCACTTCATATGCTGTAGGCAGGTAGCATGTGAAGAAATTCTTTACCTAGTAAAATGCAGCCATCTCCAAGGGGGAAAATGGCAGCCTTTTCTCCAGACCAGAGTTTATGATGGGAAGTCAAAAATGCTATATTTTAAATGGGGGAATTCAGGTTGTCAGACTGTATTTACCCATATCAGAGTTTGTCTAGAACACTTGCTGCTCTTAGGGAGGGAAAAATCTCTAATGACAAATGACTGCAACTGGTTTTGTCTCTGAAAAACAGCAGCACATTGAGTTACATGCAGACTCAGACGGAAGAGTGCTACCTATTAAATTGCTGGCCTCACTTCCTGTAGCATCTTGGGTATTGTTAGCTTTCCATCTAAATCCTGACCTGGCCCAATCCTCCTAAATTACTGAACTCTGAGATCACAGCCCGAGGTAGCAGCAAAGAATCCTGTGGCACCTTATAGACTAACAGACGTTTTGCAGCATGAGCTTTCGTGGGTGAATACCCACTTCTTCGGATGCAAGTGGTGGAAATTTCCTGGGGCAGGTATATATAAGCAAGCAAGAAGCAAGCTAGAGATAACGAGGTTAGATCAATCAGGGTGGATGAGGCCCTGTTCTAGCAGTTGAGGTGTGAAAACCAAGGGAGGAGAAACTGGTTCTGTAATTGGCAAGCCATTCACAGTCTTTGTTTAGTCCTGAGCTGATGGTGTCAAATTTGCAGATGAACTGGAGCTCAGCAGTTTCTCTTTGAAGTCTGGTCCTGAAGTTTTTTTGCTGTAGGATGGCCACCTTAAGATCTGCTATTGTGTGGCCAGGGAGGTTGAAGTGTTCTCCTACAGGTTTTTGTATATTGCCATTCCTAATGTCTGATTTGTGTCCATTTATCCTTTTCCTTAGAGACTGTCCAGTTTGGCCGATGTACATAGCAGAGGGGCATTGCTGGCATATGATGGCATATATTACATTGGTGGAAGTGCAGGTGAATGAACCGGTGATGTTGTGGCTGATCTGGTTTGGTCCTGTGATGGTGTTGCTGGTGTAGATATGTGGGCAGAGTTGGCATCGAGGTTTGTTGCAAGGATTGGTTCCTGAGCTAGAGTTACTATGGTGCGGTGTGCAGTTGCTGGTGAGAATATGCTTCAGGTTGGCAGGTTGTCTGTGGGCGAGAACTGGTCTGCCACCCAAGGCCTGTGAAAGTGTGGGATCATTGTCCAGGATGGGTTGTAGATCCCTGATGATGCGTTGTAGGGGTTTTAGCTGGGGACTGTATGTGATGGCCAGTGGAGTCCTGTTGGTTTCTTTCTTGGGTTTGTCTTCCAGTAGGAGGCTTCTGGGTACACGTCTGGCTCTGTTGATCTGTTTCCTTATTTCCTCGTGTGGGTACTGTAGTCTTGAGAATGCCCGAGGTAGTCTAGCAGAGCATATGGCACATGTACCAGGTTTAATGTCACTAAAGTTTCACAACCTCTTCTTCAGTAACTATATTATACATTTAATATATCCCCCTGGCTGATTATACAAGCTTCCTGTATGCTATATGATTCTGCTTTGAGCCTCATCACTTATTACTCCTGAGGGAATTCTGCACCAAAAATTAAAAATTCTGTGCACAATATTTTAAAATCCTGCAAGTTTTGTCATTGAATAAATGCAGAGGCTCCAGCATGGCAGTGGGGAGCACAGGCCACTGGCTGTACGAAGGTGGGAGATCACCCTGCAGCACCCCCACCCCTGGGACATGGACTCAGCGGTGAGGCTGTACCTGACCCAACACAAGGCCTGGGCCTGCCCCAGAAACACCCTGGGCCCTGCCCCTCTGTGCCAGGTGCACCAGGTGTGGGACAGGCAGACTCAACCAGGCAGGATCCAAGTGTAGAGGGGCTCAGTGTATGGGGAATCCAGGTGTGGGAAGAGAGGGTTCTATGTGGGACAATCTGGGTGCAGGCAGCTCAGTGGGGGGTCTAGGTGTGGGGGATCTGGAGGTACAGAAGCTTGGGGGGGAGGGTTCCAGGTGCAGGAGCAGTGGGATTCTGCAGGGGCTTCCAGGTGATGTGGCTGGGGCTCAGCGGGGGAGACTGGGTGCTGGGGAAGTGGGGCTTGGTGGGGTGGGTGTCTGGATGGGAGCTCAGGGTGGTGCAGGGCGTTGGGATTCGTCAAGGTTGGGGTTTGAGTGCAGGGAGCTGGGTGGGGTGGGGGTACAGAGGCAGGGGGTCTGGGTGCAGGAGGCTCCAGGTGCAGGGGTTGAGGTTCAGTGGGGTGGGGTTTGGAGTGCTAGGGGCTTCTGGGTATATGGGGTGAGGCTTGGCAGGGATGTCTGGGTATGGGAGGTCTGGCTGCATGGGGGTTGGAAGGATGGGGGAACAGTGACAATGACCCATTCCCCCCCCTGCAGCTGAGGAGTGATGGGGACAGGAAGCAGAGGAGGATGCTGAGCTTTCTGCAGCTGAGGGAGGTTTGCAGGGAAGAAGTAATCCCATCCTCTCCTGCCTCCAGCCTAGCCGGAACTAGCAACTGATCCTGGCTCAGTGCAGGAGCAACTGGCCGGGGTGTCCCCAGCCCCGCGGTGATCTACCTCTCTGCCAGCTGTTCAGGTGCCTGAAACAATGTACCTGCGCTGCTAGGGAGTGGTGTGTGACTGCTCTTGCAGCTTTCCTTTGCTTCCCTGTCAAAGTCATTTTTCTGCAGGTAAGCAAAGAAATCGGCAGGGGACATGAATTCTGTGCACACGTAGTGGCGCAAAATTCCCCCAGGAGTAACTTATATACTAGTATAAACTATGCTACACATGTGAATTTCCTTTTATGCCTACTTTTGAGTGCATGTGTGCCACAGAGCTGTCATCAGATTCCCCATTACAAGCCCACTGCAACTGCTCTAGGTAAAAATCATTGATGTATTAATGTTTGATTACTCTGGTAATATTTAATGTGGCTGTAAATGTTTAGAAAGGTTTCCAGGCAGGAAAACATCAAGCAGAAAATCAGTGTTTGATAGATGCAGAGCAATTGAGTGATTTGTAAAGTGTGTGTGTATACACACACATCTGTCAGGCCAACAGGCTCAAAGATCACATGTGGCTTGTTTAGTCTTAGTGGAGAAAAGATGGCACTTACTGAGGCTGCTGGACCCAGACAGATCCTGTGGGTCTCTCTGGCTCTCCAACCATCTGACGAAACATCCTATGCTACTTAGTTGTCACATAAGATCTTAAAGTCCTGGCCAGAACTAAGAGTGATGGAAAGCGGTGCCTGGAAGCTGCAAGAGGAGTACCACTGACTTTTATTTATTTTATTATTTTTATTTGTGGGGCTGACTAATCTATACTTCTGATCATCAGTTCCAACAAAACCCAGCCAAACTTCCAAGGGATTTAGGCACTTCCACATTGGAATTGGTTCAGGGCTGGGCCTTCCTTTCAGGAATGGGAAGGCAACTTGGATCTCAGGGCTATGTAGTGGAGTACTTCCACTGTACACAGGAATTTGTCCCTCTTGTGGAAAGCCCAGTAGTGTTTCTTGCCCCCCGTCCTTTAGTCATGAATCTTGATAGCCATTCTGAAAGGCAGCATTGTGGGGGGAGGTGTTGACAGCTTTTTCTCATCTTCTCAAGCTTCTAGAAATCCTTTCCTTTATTCCTTCTTGAGATCAAACTAAAATCCACCTTTTGAGTGCTTCTGAGGTAAGTGTCCCCACTTCCCATTCTACATGACGAGTGAAATAAATTCTGCTACTAATAGGCCTGGTATATAAAAGCCTAGCTAGATTTCTCTGCCTGAATCTGTTTGAAAAGATTTTCTTATGCTCTCAGCTGTAGTAGGCTCCCTATTCCCTTCTAAAAGTCCTGTGCCCATCTGCCTTTAGTGGCATATCCTATCCAACCCACCTCTCCAGGTGTGTATCAGAATTGGTCAGGAGAAGGGAGGCTGAAATGAGGATGGAAGAACTAATTTCATGACACATAGCTGTGTTAATTAAGAGTGACTTATAAAACAACAGGGTGGCATGGGGGTCGTCTCCATGAGATTTTCCCCTTCAGATAGAATTTGTGGGTTTTTTAGGACTGCTGGGAGCTTTTAGATCTATTTCCCCACGCACCCTTTGAAGTGATGCTGTTGAATCTGTCATAGCTCCCAACAGTATCACTTTCAAGGCTGTAGGGGAAAAATTGCAAATGAATACGTCAAGCTTGCATTCATTTAGAAGCCTTTTTAGTTTTGCATATCTAATATCTCCTTAATGTCACCTTGAGTAATCTGTATCATAGTGCAGATACTCAGTGCTAGAGCAAGGTTTGTGTCAATCTCTTCATTCAAATCTGTTTGAGAATAGGGTGTGGCCTATAAATTAATTACAAAAAAAAATTGCTCCAGGGAGCAACTCTAGCATATGTTCTAGTTTTATAAAATTTCCAATTAAAAATCTAAATATCCAGGCTTATTTACTCTGTCTTGAAGAAAAAGAAGTGTCTATGACACTAAGCTTTGACTAGTGATCACTGCATGCAGTAATGCCTGGAGCAACTATTTTTTTCCCAAGGAAACTTTTGTTTAGATAACTGACAGATCTACTTTTCCCTTCTTTGCTGGGAGTGATTCACAGTGAAATAGAGTCTTTTTCTACTCCAGCCACTAAGAAGAAAGGACAACAGAATTGCTTTTGGCTGATCACATGTTGATTTTAAAGCAAGTAAGCAACAGTCCACATGACAGATGGCACTTCCGTGCAATATCCTTGGTGTGCTGGTATTGTATATAACCTCTGGCAGGATGGGGGTGGGGAAATGTGACACACATTGCAACCCTATGCAGTATAATTGGGGTCCATTGGAACTAAAAACAGTGAGTGGCCATTAAGACAAATCGGTCAGGTTGTAACCCCTGTCAGAGAGGTACCCCCTCCTGGAGAGGCTCGCATATACTAGTTCAAACTACATTCTCCATAGACCAACAGACAAAGGAAAGGACTTTTGGCATAAATAGCCTGAATTTAAATGGACTCAGTGCTGTTTTTCTGATCCAGCAAATGGACATGACCTTCTGCCCAATGGGGGTCTAATCCTTGCAGAAGGGTTGTAACGTCTTGACCTAGTTGGGTCCCATAAGACTGATGGGTAACCTCTGATAGACTTGGACCAAGGAGGGGGAATACAGGTGTAGTGACCCTGAAACTGTGACAGTCTGGCTGGATTTACCTTAGCCCCCCATTCCTGTGATAGTTTATGAACCTCCAGGTCACCATTGTTTTTCAGAACGAGCAGTAACTTTTCAAATACCTCACCAGCATGGAGTTGAGTTGTAAGTCCTCTGGTGATCCATGGTGCTGTGGGCTAGAGTTGAATCATATTTGCCCTAAAGTTCCTCCTCAGTTTGAAACCTCACAGCAGCAGGTAGGAAGTCCTAGCAGGGAAAGTCTTGCTGTATGTTAAGGTTTAGGACCCAGTATCTCTAGAGCCAGACCTGGGAGCAATGGTCTGACTGGCTTAATTTAAAAACAGACGTAGTTGAGTCTAGAGTAGAGATGGGAGGTCCTGCCTGGAGCAAGCAGCAAGCTCAAGAGGGAGAGTTGGTGATGGTGTGGGTGAAGCAGAGGGTTGTTTGTAAGTACAGTTGTTCCTCTGGGCTCTACTACTAACATCAGTAAAGATAATATTCAATACATTTAATGAAAACTCTTGGAAGTTGCTGTGTTTGGGCAGGAACTCTGTGTCTGTTTTATGAAGACCACAGTAGGCAGCCTAGCTGCTTAGTATGAGATGCTGTCTCTTTTCTCCCCACCCCAACCCCACTTGTTTATCCCCATCTAACCTGTGAAAAATCTGAGTCATGTCTGTAGTGGGACTTGGAGTTCCTAGCTCTAGGCGCCATGTTTCATGCAGCTGATCCTGACAAATCAAGGGTTTTTCTGTTCTTGAAGTTGTGGCAGTGGAGTAGTTCTTTTATTTTGTTGGGTCAGGTCATTCAAATTTGCATTTCTCTGAATGAATCAAAATGGCTAAGGGGATAGACTCACAAAATGTAAATGAAGGGGTGGATTGAAGCAGCAGGTTGCTGTCACTGATTGGCCAGTTGGAGCACTGTGCGCTGGTAAACTCAAATTCTGTTGATCTTGGGTTGTCAGCTGGTATGTTAGTGAGAACTAAGGGATGAGCTGCCTTCATGTTGGTTTGTATAGCACTGAGGTATGGTTGGTACTCAGTAACAAATAACTCATACTTGCTAAACTTAATATTAAGTATAAGGACCTGATCCACAGCCCTCTGAAATAAATGAAAAGATTTTTTTGGATTTCCATGGCCTCTGGATCAAACCCTGAGAGCCCATAACCCACAATAATGGGTGAAGTATAACAACCTAGGTAAATATATGGAAGATATACTTGGAATGTCTCTTTATCTGTACTAGGAATATAGCAGCGATGTGTCTTAGAGATACTTACAGATGGTGGTACATAGACTTGCCTCTCAAGGCTCTGAATACAGCTCTCTACCTAGGTATTTTAATAAAGGGAATAACACTTCAACAAGTGAGATTATATGGAAATACTTACATTTCTCCTGTTGCTGAAAATAATTGGTTTTTAAACCTTGTACCTCATATGGTATAACTGCATGCTTTGTCATCAGTTATTACTTATTAGTGTTTATAATGAGGGAAAACTATGGCAGAATGTCACAATGAAAGCCCACTTATTTTGTATTAGTTCAGTACATTGCAAACACATGCAGAGCTGTCTCTACAACCAAAAGCTTGAACATAAATCTTTCATTTTGGTACCCTGGGGAAGATGCTACAAGTTAGTTTATTTTAAGCCAGTGCTATTTATCCTTTAAAATTCCCTCTTCCAGATCCAACTGTTAGGATTTTAGTTTGTTAAATTATCAAGGTGGTCAAAATTAAAAGTTGAATCTTCCAAATGAGGAAAAGCATCTGAAAGAAGAGCCTTAGTGAGTAGGAAGAACTAAGACGATCTAGATGCATTGTTTACATTACATTGGTACCTGGAGGCCCCAGTCAGGATCAGAACCCTGTTGTGCTTGGAGCTGTACAAAGACACATGAAGACATGGTGCTTGCCCGAAAGAGCTTGCTAACTAAGAGCATCTGTAGGGCATGGGGAGAGGGCTGCAACCAAATAGGCAAGTCTTATCTAGATGAGTAATTTAAAAATGTAATGTATCTGTTATCCCCATCTGTCCCACTTAAGCAGGCTTGGCAGAACTTGATTTTTAGTTTTAATTTTGATGGATGATAATGATATTTATTTTTAAGCATTTTTTTATTTTTAAATTTTCACAATTGTGGGAAATTATGGGGGATCAGGCAATAGTGGGAGGTCTGACAATTATTTAATGACTGTAGTTCAGATTAAAAAAGGTAAAGCTTTATAACTGTTAAAATACAAATTGTCAACATCACATGTCAAAATATACAAAGTAAATATCCTTAAATCAAACTGTTAAAGTCTCAATTTGTATTTTTCTTATGTTGCCCTATCTGTAAATTTTGATTATCATTGGAAATATTTTTTCGTCTGTGCAGATGCGATAAAATCAATGTTCATCAACATTTTAGCAATAAAAATCTAATCTTTCCAAGCCTCAACATAAGTATCACTAATACTTATTTCCCCCTTTCAGTATCTCCCTGAGTCTTTGATCTAGTTTGGTAAAAGCTGTTTAAACCTCAGGTTGTTCAGCTCTCATCCCCAGGGCAGACAGTTAGCCATATCATATGTTGCAGTGAGCCAGCTGTCACAGGTACCTACTTTAATTTTGTCTATATTCAGCTACAGTAGTCCTAGATGCAACTGGGCTCTCCCAGCAGCCAGAAACCATCTTGTTAAAAATCAGTCTCAGTGCTGTGACACATCTGTGCACATGTACTGAAAAGTCAAGGAACTCAACATCCTAATTAAGGGTCCTAATGCCAGTCATGAATACATGTGCAGGGTTCCCATTGAATTAATTGGGGGAGCCCCTGTGCATACATTCCACTGAAGAATTCGGCCCTATATTTATTAATGTCTGGGGCATATTTTTGCTAAACTTGACTGTGTATAGGCTTAACTAGGTCAGCACATGAGAGATTGGGGGCGGGGGGAAAACGAGAGTTGCTTTAAGTTTTATTTGATTTAGACACATCCTAATTATGTGCATGCAAAAAAAATCTAATGGGCTAAATGTTGGACTGGTAATTTGGTAAATATTACCAAAGAAGGAATATTAATGGTAAGTTAAATTATTTGAATTAGAAAGCCTTGTCTATGCTAGAGATCTATCCACACCAATGCAGCTGCCCCAGTATAGATGTAGTGCATTGATGTAAACTGCAGCTTGCACCCAGTGTAGCTTGTCATGGTTTACACCAATGCAGCATGTCTACACTGGATGTGCACTGGGGCAGCTATACCATTGGCTAAAACCCTAAATGTAGACAAGTTCTTGAATTCCAATGGATACTCTCAAGATACTGTTAAGTGCCTTGGCGCTGACCCTGTGCTGGGAGGAGGGAGCCACTGGAAGGCATGAATTGGCTCCTGATTAACTCCAACTCCCCTGCTTTCCCAGTTGCAGATTCTTGACTCCTTCGGAATGGGAGGCATAGGGAGGGGCAGGTAGTCATCAGGTAGTCAAGCGAGAGCAGCTGTCCCAAAGCTCAAGAGCAGCTCTTGTTTCAACTGCCTGCACAGAGATGAGAAGACAGACTGGCCTCATGATGCCAGGGACCTCCTTACCAAGAGGTATTTGAGGTCTGCTGCTTCTTGTGAGGACGGCTAAGGAGGTGAGAAGCTTGCTAGGGAAGGAGAGGGTGGGCTCCAAGGGGGAAGGACAAGACCTGAAAAAACATCTCCTTCAGTTCATTGGTTCTGGCCCCTTGGCCAGATTCTGAAATCCATTGAGGAAGACTCTGGAAGCTTGATAACAGCAAAGGGAAAAATATATTCCCCTCACTCTTTCACAGAGCTCACATTTTTCCTTTCCTTCTCTCTTTCCTCCTTTTCCCACAGTACGTCCTGGGAACTATAGTTCCTGGACTCAAAGCTACAGGAACCACCTAGAAACAAATTTACAAACACAAACTTGGGAAAGGTGTCTGCACCTAGCTAGATACAACACACCCTTTCCCTTTTAGAGTCATCATTGTAAAACTTAGAGGTGACTAAACCATCACTTGAATCAGTAAGTCTTCCAATCTTTTAGGCAGTCTCCTTTGTCTCACAGCTCTTTTAATGCCTGGAGAGGCAGGAACAAAACTAGGCACTAGAGCAATTCCTAAATTCTAAAGACTGTCCATCTCTATCAGTCATCAATGTTCTTTGGTCCAAGGTGGAAGTCTTCATTCTCTTCATGAGCTGTGGACAATCTTTTCCTTCCATCTGTTAATACAGCAGAATGTCCATGGATTTCTGTTATCTGCAAAAGGCATGAGTATCTTAAACATACTTTTTTGACTCTGTATGGCAGCTTCACAGAACAAAATCTTCAAGCCTCATGTTTCAAATTTCTTCTGATATCCATATTTTCTATTTCTCCTGTTTGTTAACATGTTCACAAATAGTTTCATTGTAAGGTTTGGTTGAAAAAAGGAGAACATGTAAGCCCTTGATCACTTGATTACCAGTTCTGTTTATTCCCTCTGAAGCACCCAGCATTGTCCACTGTCAGACAGGATACTGGGCTAGATGGACCTTTGGTCTGACCCAGTGTGGCTATTCTTATTATTATGGCAAACCTTTGCATAGCAGACTATCTTCAAATGATCCTATTCTGTCAAGAGCCAGTTTCTCCCATGCACAGTTTGGATAGTCGGTTGATATTAGAGGAATGCTGAAGGCTTTCTATGACTTACCACTACTAGCACAAGGCATGCAACTCTTGATTATTTCCTCAACTTGATGGTTCATCACATTCAAACCTCACATCATTTTTAGAAAATGACATGAAGGAACTACGTTTTATAGCAAATTGCTGTACAAACTTTGAATAGGATTCACACAATCCAAGAAGGATCTAAATTTGTCCTTGTTATCAGTCTCTAGTGCATCACAAATGGCTTTGTTGGTGGCTTGCAGACAGATCCGTCAAAAGGGCAAAGGTTCTAGAGGGAAAGCTAGTGTTACTAGCTTCAGTATGAGAACCACTAGTATTAGTCCTGAAACTGAGGACCAGCGTGTGCTTAAGCTGGACTGGAGCATGTCAGCCTGACAAAGGAACCCTAGTGACTTTAAAATGTAGCTAATGTCTTACTTCATAGTTTAAGTATCTGTCTATTAAAGTAATTGTTGCTGTGTAGCCTTTGTTTCTTCCCTCCCCTTCACCCTGAGGAAAACCAAGAGTCAAGCTCTTTCCAAGTAGACCTTAAATCTTCAACTTGGTTATTGGGCATCATTGCTCAAGCTTTTGTATGTAGATACAGCTGCCCTAGAGGAATGGTTGATCCCACTATCCAAGGTTGCCTTGGGGGAAGGCATTTCTCCAGCTCACACTGAGAGTGAAAGGTTCACCATTTTTTTTGGTACAGATTGGAGGGTAAAAGTGGCAGGTGCTGTAGAATGGCTGGCCACATAACCTTGTCATGGCCAGGGTGGATATAGAGTTGGATTCCATCTCTTGGTTGAGATTCTGAACTAAGTATCAGAGAGGTAGCCGTGTTAGTCTGGTTCTGTAAAAGCAGCAAAGAATCCTGTGGCACCTTCTAGACTAACAGATGTTTTGCAGCATGAGCTCATGCTGCAAAACGTCTGTTAGTCTAGAAGGTGCCACAGGATTCTTTGCTGCTTATTCTGAACGAATACAATCTTTCTAGGGGTTTGATCCACTTTGGGTGGAGAGGGGGTTGCCTGGCTCATTGTTTAAGGGCTGAATAACTAAGGATGGAAGATCCAATTGTCTAAACGCAGGGTTAGGAGTCAAAGGCTGCAAGACTTGACTCTGGTAGGCAAAGAGGGTAAGAATTCCTCATTCATAGGAATCAAGTAAAGTACATGAACTTAAGTTTTACTATTCCTGTATTTAGAATTTCTCTGACCTGGTAATTCCCTGGAAAGCCTAGTTTGTGCATACTTTCACCATTATAGTTCAAGATTTTGATTTTTTTTTAAAATACATCCATAGACATTTCCTCCAGGCGGTGATGGCTTGTTTTCCAAAGCAAATTGGGAAAGAGGAAAAGTTACTTTCTCTGAAAGATGCAACAAAACATCGCAAGGGGAGAGTCCTTGGCCCTTAAATTGTTATGCTTGAGAAGTAAGTTACTTTCATGTCAAATCTTCCAGACTGTATGAAACATTTAAAAAAAAATCCTCCCAATTCTCTTGTTGCAGTTGGCTCTTCTAAACCTATGGCTTTAGTGCAGTGGGCCATAGCCACTGCATGGAGGCCATTGAAAATAGTCAAATTTTAAAATCATATACTCTTAGGGTAACTAGATTTTAAAAACAAAAAGGAGTCTGATGGCACCTTAAAGACTAACAGATTTATTTAGGCATAAGCTTTTGTGGGTAAAAAACCCACTTCAGATGCATGGAGTGAAAATTACAGATGCAGGCATTCTATACCGACACATGAAAAAAAGGGAGTTACCTCACAAGTAAAGAACCAGTGTTGACAGGACCAATTCAATCAGGGTGGATGTAATCCACTCCCAATAATTGAGGAGGTGGTGTCAATTCCAGGAGAGGCAAAGCTGCTTTTGTAGTGAGCCAGCCACTCCTAGTCCCTATTCAAGCCCAAATTAATGGTGGTCAATTTGCAAAGATTTTAAAGGAATTGATGCAAATGGTGTCTTTTATGAGGCAGAGCATTGAAACTTGATCCGATGATATGACGTTAGTCTTTAATCTTACTATGAAATCCTTTGACCTCTTGGAGTATATCCCTGGGATGGTGAATGACCTAACCACTTCGGGGTCGTACACTTCTGGTCCTTCTAATGGAGCTCTTGGGAGGGCTTTATATAGGGAAGGGAAAGGTTCAGATGACCAAAAGGGGACTATACAAACAATGGGAAAGGGCAAACAAAGAACAGAAAAGCAAAGGGAAGGAAATGAGCAATAAATCTGTAAGTGCCTATATAGAAATATGGGAAATAGGAAGAGCTGGAGATGAGATGGCATTACAGGAAAAAAAAATGGCTTAGCTGATAATATGGAAACACGGTGGGATAAATATAGCATGACTGGTATGTTAGTACTGATGGATACAAATTTCCGAGAGGAAAAAGGGACATGGAGGAAGAGGGGTTGCACTAGACTATACATCAAAAATATTTATACTTCCAGTGACACAGATAATGAAGGCTATTTTCATAGTGATTTATTGTGGGTTAGAAGATGAGATAAGCAACAAAGTAGAATGCACAACAGGAATCCTTTACAGGCGCTGGATCATTGCGAAGAAGTTGAAGAATGCTTTCTTAAATGGATGTCAAAGATGACTATGCCAGGATCTAGCTACTGTAAGATCCTTTAATTCCCAGATTATTATTGGGAGACAGTACAAGTTCTTGATTTGTATTTAAGGGGTCTTTACCCTCCTAATAGAACTCTGGATGAAGCATCTTTGGATTTGGCAATAGCTAACTGACAGAAAATAATTGGGAATGTGGCAGATAGAACAGTATGTAGAAGCAACAGTTGATCGTGAATTAACTCAATGTTGGCCAGGAACAGCGAACTGCGGCCACTGGGAGCTGTGGGCAGCTGTGCAAATGTAAACAAATGGTCTGGCGGCCTGATGGGCTGCGTACAGCCCACCACTGGATTAGACTTTTGCTTGAGCTGTGGTGCTATTCCCAAAAAGTGAATACCACACAGCATATGTGATGCACACATGAGTTAATGTGTAGTACTAGAGAGCTGGTAATTCATTCTTCCAGCCTTGATTAAAAAACTGGAGGGGATGACCAATGAGAAGAAACATTAATCCTTAGAGTATCTAGCTTAAAGGAGGCATGACATGTATTGGATTCAGGGCTGTTGATTAATCGCAGTTAACTTCACGTGATTAACTCAAAAAAAAAAAAAAGAATCACGATTAAAAAAATTAATCTCAATCAGTTTTAATTGCACTGCTAAACAATAAATTCCAACTGAAATGCAGAAAAACATCCAAAATATTTAATACATGTTCATATGTTGTATTCGGTGTTGTAAGTGAAGTCAAAGTATATCATTTTTTATTACAAATATTTGCACTGTAAAAATAAGATAGTATTTTTCAATTCACCTCATACAAGTACTGTAGAGCAGTCTTTGTTATGAAAGTGCAACTTACACATTTAGATTTTGTTTTGTTTCATAACTGCACTCAAACAAAACAATGTAAAACTTCAGAGCTTACAAGTCCACTCAGTCCTACTTCTTCAGCCAGTTGCTAAGACAAACAAGTTTGTTTACATTTACAGGATGTAATGCTGCCCTCTTCTTATTTACAATGTCACCAGAAAGTGAGAACAGGCATTTGCCTGGCACTTCTGTAGCTGGCATTGCAAGATATTTCAGTGCCAGATATGCTAAACATTCATATGCCCCTTCATGCTTTGGCCACCATTCTAGAGGACATGCTTCCATGCTGATGACGCTTGTTTAAAAAAATGCATTAAATTTGTGACTGAACTCCTTGGGGGGGAGAATTGTATGTCTCCTGTCCTGCTCTGCTTTTTACCCGCATTCTGCCATATATTTCATATTATAGCAGTCTCAGATGTTGTTCCAACATGTTTTTCATTTTAAGAACACTTTCACTGCAGATTTCACAGAATGTAAAGAAGGTACCAATGTGAGATTTCTAAAGATAGTTACAGCACTCGACCCAAGGTTTAAGAATCTGAGTTGCCTTCCAAAATCTGAGAGAGACGAGGTGTGGAGCATGCTTTCAGAAGTCTTTAAAAGAGCAACACTCTGATGCGGAAACTCCAGAACCTGAACTACTAAAGAAAAGCAACCAGCAGAAGGTTGAATCTGACTCAGATAATGAAAATGTACATGCGTTGGTCTGCACTGCTTTGGATTGTTGTTGATCAGAACCAGTCATCAGCATGTCCCCTAGAATGGTGGTTGTAGCATGAAGGGACACATGAATCTTTAGCGCATGTGGCATGTAAATATCTTGTGACGCCGGCTACAACAGTGCCATGTGAACGCCTGTTCTCACTTTCGGATGACATTGTGAACAAGAAGCGGGCAGCATTATGTCCTGAAATGTAAACAAACTTGTTTGTCTTTGCAATTGAGTGAACGAGAAGTAGGACTGAGTGGATGTGCAGGCTCTAAAAATTTTTTATTTTTGAATGCAGTTTTTTGTACATAATTCTACATTTGCAAGTTCATCTTTCATGATAGAGATAGCATTACAATAGTTGTATTAGGTGAATTGAAAATACAATTTTTTTTACAGTGCAAATATTTGTAATTAAGTGAGTATTGTACACTTTGTATTCTGTTGTAACTGAAATCAATATATATGAAAATGTAGAAGACATCCAAAAATATTTAAATAAATGGTATTCAATTATTTAACAGTATGATTAATTGTTTAATCGTGATTAATCATGATATTTTTAATTGCTTGACAGCCCTAATTGGATTGGATATTTTCATTGCTTCAGCAAAGCAATGAGACTAAGATTCTTATTAATTTTGTTCCCACATCAACAATGTAGATTTAAAGTACAACTTAAGTAAAATTTGCACTTGCTACCTTCTGAACTTTGAGCAAGATATTAAGTTGCATGATACGAGGAATTTAGAGGTAATATTTTGTATGGTCTCTCTTTATTTTCATTGGTTAAAAAGTTGTCATTCCCAATAAATGCATTAAGTTCAAACAAGCTGCATTGTCTTGTCTGTATGAAGACTTGCTCTATGTGCAATCATCCTTTCTTGCACAAAATGGAGCAGTTCAGAAACTTTAAGAGTATTTTTGGTTATTAAAGATAATTAAGTGTTCAGAATGTTGCAATCTATTGGATATGCAGAGATCAAAAGATATGAAGAATTTAAACTGAAGCCCTGCTGCAGCAGGATTGGAACTCTCTGAAATGGCCTACTGAACGAATCATCTCACTTCTATCAAGCCTTTGATTATCAGCCATAGGAATTTGAAGTGGTATTCTCCTTCAAATGATCCTACTAGTCTAGGAGCACTGTGGCTAGAATGATGGGTCAACCTGAAGCCCAGGGCCTTAAATTAAAGAGTAAGTGAGTTTGGGAAGACCTCCTCAAACAGTACTCTTTGTATCACATTGCTCTCATCTCCTGCTGTTCAGAGATATCTACTTGCTACTTCCCCAGGAATTTTATCTTCAAGAAAAGACATGAGTGTTTCGGGTCATCACAGCTCAGCCTTCAGTGTGGCAGAATAAAGCAGTGTTCAGTCCCCAGTCCTGCGTCTTTCTTATTTCAACTGCTTGAACTGCTTTCTGATGCTGAAG
This sequence comes from Mauremys mutica, assembly GCF_020497125.1. NCBI lineage: Eukaryota > Metazoa > Chordata > Testudines > Geoemydidae > Mauremys > Mauremys mutica. Next base: position 6,567,496 of record NC_059073.1, on the reverse strand, counting down.
CCTGAATTGCATCCAGAGGCTGGCTAATGCCTTTAGAGTTCTTAAGAAGCTAGCCTACTGTGGGAAGTCAAATATATACCTGCTAAGTGGTCTTCTCAGTTTCTTTGTTCTGTGTGTGTGGGGAGATCGAAATATCAGATCATTAGATGAAGCAAATATAGTTTGGGTTGTACTGTTATCTCTGGCTTCCCCACTACCTTGTCATTGGAGAAGTTCCAAAATACAATGAAGCACCTTTGTACCACGCTCCCAAAGAGAACTGGATACAGAAACTGTTAAACACAACCGAAGTTGACTCAGTGCGAAGCCATCACTTACTGCTTCCATGCTGAAAAACGCATTGAGTCTTGTAATGTTTGCAAATAGTTTTACAGATACAAACCCCATTTATCTCCACTGCAGCAGACCTATAGGGTGAAAATGTTACTGGGCATACAAAGCTATTACAGAGCCTAACTTTTACTTTTCCAGAACTTCCAGTCTGCAAAAAAAAAAAAACGCGACAAGTTGTAAGTGGAGTGAGGCCCAGTTATGATGTCACTTCCCCCTTTATAGTTTCTTCCATGTGGAGGGAACTTTTGTTTCAAGCCAAGCCCCCAGCACAGTTTGTAGAAAATTATAAGCAACAAGATGGAGTTCAGTATCATATGATCTAGTCAGATGCCCTTGCACACTTTCGAGTCCTAGTAGCTATTACACCCTGACTGAAGAGTCCACAAGAAAGAAAGGTGAGGATAAGCTTTTCCCATGGCCCATTGTCTTCATTGATGGGCCATTACATTAGACAGACCCTTCACAATGAGCTGTCTAGACTTCGGCTATCCCTCAGTGCGAGGATGATGTCTGCCAAGGGGGTTCATTGGTGGGTTTTTAAGTGGCTGAGGAGCCCAATTTGTACCCTGCAGATTTTCCCACAGAAGTGACAGGTGTAATCTTGGAGGAGACTTAGCTGTTGAATGGACTGTTTCACGCTTTCTTTCCTCCTTTGTCGCTTCTCTGTCTTATGAGCACATCTGTTCTCCTCAAAGTGAGCTGTGGCTTGATGTATGGTGTGAGTGATTGTACTCTGCAGGTCTGCCTCTGTGTGTGCAAGAATGACTCCGTCATCTGCATGCTGAAGGTCAGTGATGCCAATTCTCTTGGTCTTAGATTTGTTTGGCGGAAATGGAGATTGAGGTGTTTGGCCATCCATACGATGCTCAATTCAGATTCCTTCAGGAAGGCGGTCACTGATGAGACTCAGACTCATGGCAGGGTAAATGGAGAAGTGTGTAGGAGCAATGACTCAGCCCAACTTGACACCAGTGCGAATGATGAGTGGTTTGGTCTCTGAGCCGTTCCCCAGAATGGTGGCAGTCATCCCATCATGGAGCAGTCTGATGATGGAAATGAATTTCTGTGGACAGCCAAACCTCACAGCACCTTCCATAGAGCATCATAATTGATAGTGAAAGCCCTTGGTTAGATCGATGAATGCCACGAACAGTTTCTGGCGTTGCTTTCTGCACTTCTTAATATGTCATGCCACAAAGATCATGTCAGTTGTGCCTTGGATGGCCTGAAATCACACTAATTCAGAGAGGAGTTCCTTGGCAAGGGAGAGAAGGTGGTTTAGTAGGATCTGGGCAAGGATCTTCCCTGTGATAGAGAGGAGAACAATATCTCTGTAGTTCCTGCACAAAGATTTGTCCCCTTTCTTGAATATTGTGACAATGTTGGCATTCTTTAAAGTCAGGTAGAATTTCTTCACAGATCCAGATTTTGTTGAGGAGTTGGCAAAGTTTGTGCTGGAGCACTGTTCCACCAGCTTTTAAAACCTCAGTTGGGATGCCATCTGGGCCTGGTGTCTTGTGATTTTTATTTTTTTTGGTAGTCTGGGTGATGGCATGACGGGCTTCCTCAGAAGATAGGGGATCAGCAAGGTGTTCCATTGCTGAGCCTTGTGGAATAGACTCGATGGTATCTTCAGAGACTGTGGATTTATGGTTTAGTAGGCTCTCAAAGTGCTTGAAAGAATTTTCTCATGTCATCCTGGTCTACGAAACCCTGGATCTCAGAGGCCTTCTCTTGCCACTGCTTATTTTTGATGTCACGTAGCCTCCTTAGGACTTCGGCTTTGAGCAGGTGATAAGCTCTTGTTTTCGTTGGTTAGAGGAATTGTTTTGCCAGTTACAGAATGCAGTTCTTTTCTGTTGAATTAATGCTAGGATTTCCTCATTTTTGTCAAACTGGTCTTTGTGCCGATGAGTGGAATATCTTATAGTTTCACCATATGCACTGTGAATGGTGTTTTTAAGTTGATCCCAGTGCTCTTGAATGTCGATGATAATCAGGCAAGTTAGAGAGTTTCTTAGACAGGTATTGCTGGAATGTCCCGCAATTGGTTGGTCTTGAAGTGCTTTGATTTTGTACTGCTTTCGCTTAGTCTTTGGGTGTTTGCAGTGTCATGGAACAAGCTGCAGGTACATGATTGATCTTACTAATCGATGGTCTGTCCAACAGTGATCTGTACCTCTCATGGCTCGTGTTATATGGACATAAGCGTTCTCTCGGGCTCTGACTATAACATAGTCAAGGAGGTGCCAGTGTTTGGACCGAGGATGTTTCCAGGTGGTCTTAAATTTGTTACTCTGCCTAAAGATAATATTTGTGATGAGCAGGTCATGAGTCACACATTGCTGAGGAGGAGAATACCATATATCATTGTATCACTATCATGAATGAGGCAGTGTGTCGCAACAATTGCTGAGGCATTTTTTACATAGTTCTGCGTTATATTTGGACAGGACTTTCTCACCTACAGAGAACACTGCAGCCTCCAGAATTCCTTTCAATAACTTTGAATTAATGGCCAGAAGTTCACATTTTGCTGTTCAGTTAAATATTTCAGTGCAAACGTATGGGATTATGGTGTCAATATTGAGGTCACTGGGATTGTCGTATCACTTTCCCAAAGAATATATACTCCATCTCTACTCTGTCTGAACCTTGCCATCCATATGCTGAATCCCAGATCTGTCTTCAGTCTTCAGAGTCTCCCTATAGAGGGTCTTCTCCATTCATTAATTATACATTCTTGTGCGATAGTGTCATACTTCCCTTACTGGATGTGAGGGGTTGTACATACCCTTCACCCTGTTGGGCAGGGTGGGGTAGAGGGGTGTTGAAAGCCTGCAAATGGAAGAGCAAAGATCTGCTGCACTCCAGAGAAACAGCCAGGGCTGCCAGCTAGGGAGGGAGTCACTCAGCTGAGGCTCATTAGAACAGGGAGGCAGAGTTGGGGTTCGTAAACTCAAGGTGAGAAGCAAAAACCTTAACCTCATACTCTTCCAGGAAGCAGGTATAGGAAATTCCAGGAGCTGGGACCTCACCATAGGCACTAAAACTGCTACTGCTGAACCAGTCTTACCCCCTGCCTGTACAAGTTGGGGTGTGCTGGATTGAAGTGGTGGCAGTGTCTTGCTGCAGGACCAGACTAAGGCTGGCCCCATCCTTATACATTTATCTTGGACTTGGATGATGGAAGCCCTTCATTGTACTTAGACATGTCTTCCTTCAACCAGCTCCTGTCTCTGCTTTGGGGAGGGTCTGGTACCTGATGACAGAACAAGGAGCAATGGTCTCAAGTTAGTGAGGGAGGTTTAGGTTGGATATTAGGAAAAACTTTTTCACTCAGAGTGGTGAAGCACTGGAATGGGTTACCTAAAAGGTTTTTAAGGTCAGGCTTGGCAAAGCCCTGACTGGGATGATTTAGTTGGGAATTAGTCCTGCTTTGAGCAGGGGGTTGGACTAGATGACCTCCTGAGGTCCCTTCCAACCCTGATATTCTATGAAGGAAAACCTGTGTGTGTATTTAAGGGGGTGGGGCATTTTATTCCTGGTGTTTGTAAGAAATAACATCCACAAAGGTAGTGGAATGTCATCCTGCTACTTGCTTAATGGTGACTTAGGAGCAGCTCCATAGCAGAGGCCAGTGGTGGTTTGGGGGACCGACCTGGCAGAAGGTGTCCTAAAAGGCAGTTGCACACCCATGCTGGCCTTGTGGTGGCATTGGGAAAAACGGCTGAGTTTTCTTCAGATGTGGAACATATTGTCTGTACCTAAAATAACCTGGATTGTACTGAGGGGGTGGGGTTGATCTTTAGGTCAGCTTCATATTTAGAACTTCTATGCTGCCTTATGAGGGTCTCAGGGTTCTGCAGACATTATCGAACCTCCTGCTATGGTGGTGAGACGAATTCTTTTTTTTTACAAATGGGGCAACAGGCACAGAGATGAGAAATAACTTGCCTAAGCTTGTGTGAGTTAGAACAAGACCTGGTTTAGAGGTCAGACCATGAAGAGACAAATGCATATGCCACTGTTTCACCCTGCCCCTGGTCTCTGTCTCAAGGTATTTCAGAAGTATTATGCCTAAGGCTATATTCTAGTCACGGGTATTTTTAGTAAGTCATGGACAGGTCGCAGGCAGTGAACAAAAATTCAAGGCCTGTGACCTGTCCATGACTTTGACTATATACCCCTAACTAAAACTTGAGCGAGGGGCTGTGGGTGCTCAGGGGAGGCATCCAGGGGCACTATGCGTGCTGGGGGAGGTGGCCTGGGCTGGTGCTGTGGGGGGGAGAGAGGGGGAGGCAGGCAGCAGCACACAGCCTGGGAAGTGGGTATTCACCCACAAAAGCTTATGCTCCAATACATCTGTTAGTCTTTAAGGTGCCACAGGACTCTTAGTCTGGATCTGTAAAAAGCAACAAACATGGCTACCCCTCTGATACTTAGCAGTTTTGTGCATTTTTAAGTTGCTGCAGCTGCAGGGGTTTAATACAGTTAGCACAAGCTTAGAATTCTGCTGAGGACAAAAGCTTTCAATTTACAGGTTTATTTGAAACTCAAATGAGCAAGAGTTGTATCCTTAATTTTCTTTAAGTGCATTATGGTTTGCAGGGAGATTGATTGCTTTAAGAAAACGGTAGCTGGTCCAGTGTATTCTTGAGCAGTAATGATTGGAGGAGGAGCATGCAGTGGGGCTCTTCAAGAGCACACTTGCCATACAGGCTCTCCTACAACTCTGGTGGCTTTGATCTATTGCAGGTCTGTTTCATGTTGGTGTAAACCAGGACACAGGGCCTCTGCTGTGGCATAAAGTTGTAAGGGAGCAGACTATACAAATTTGTTGCTGTACAATGTCCCATGCCCAGTGGGGCTTGCAAGAGACCAGTGCAGCCCACAAAGTTCTTGGTGGTGACTGGTAAGGGATATGGCCAGAGTAGCTAGTGGATGCCTGGATTTAGGATTTTCCCATTGCAGCCTTGTCTGGCGGATTGTCCTACAGAAATGAAATCTGCCTTCCTCTGGCATCAGCCTGCCCTTGGTAGGGGGTTGGTAAAAACATACTGCTCTCCCCTGGGATGCATCGGTGATAGAGTTGGTATAAAAGCCTGATTAGAATAGAAATTATCCTTGGCAGTCAGTGGTATCAACTTGTACCTGCCTGTGTCAGTGCATCTTAATTGAATCTGAAGGCTGCTTGCCCCCTATGACCCCAGTATTGTGTGTTACTCTGTGGATTTCCACACTCTTCACAAGGTACTCCTTTAGTGTATAGTAGTGCTAATCAATTTGTCACAGGATTCACTGTTGAAGGATACTGTGACGGGATCCGTGGGGTACCACTGTGCCCCCTTAACTCTCCAGCCTGGGCTGTCTCTCTCAGTGCTAGTGAAAGCAACAAGCCCCTCTAGGCACTGTTATTACTTAGCACAACAGCATGTGGAGACTCCACACCCAGCTAGATTGCATGAACGCTCCCAGAGCCACTCACATCACACCGAGAAAGGCACCAACCAATTTGCCCCAGGTCCCCAGCCTTACACTCCAGAGCTGTACTGTCTTACACTGGTTGGGCTTCTGACAAGGGCAAGTTTATTACCCAGTCTGCACACCCCCTCCCTCCGTCACTGGAAAGTCCTGAGCTCAGATTTCCCAAGCACTTCAATCAAAACACACTGTTTTAGGTAAAATATAAAATCTTGAACCTTATTACAGTAGGCAGTACAGTATTTAGATCAAGCAATTTTCTCACCCAACTGGATGCTACAGTTCATCATTCCCAGGTTCCCCTCTAAACCTAGGACCAGTCTCCTCAGTTGAAGTTCTTTGTTTTCTCAGCATCCTTGTAGCTTCCAGAGTAGGTGGGGGAGGAGAAAGGCAAAAGCATGATGCCAGTGTCCACTATTTTATATCCTTAGTCCATGTGTCTAGAAAACACTTGCCCAGACACATCCTGGTGGGCTTTGAGTCACAGGGTTGAGCAATCCCACTGGTGGTCTTGTGCAATTTAGTCATAGAGTTGAGTAGTTCCCATTGTGTGGTGCTTGGGCAGCTGTAATTGAATTGTAAATCCCTTGATTACAACTCCCCAGCTGATTAATGGTAGTTTAATGCCTTCCTGGGGGTGGTTAGCAGTAGAGAGACTAAAATTTATAACATGTTTCAGTAACAACCATAGAGCAAAATCGCAACTTCATACACACTGATATACATATTTCAGCAGGTCATGACCTTTCATATGATATCTTACATAGCGTGCTTTGTATAAAATAACACAACCATATATGAATGATGAATATGGCAGTTACAGGGTGCTATTTTGAGTTAGTGCGTCACAGATACACATGGCTCCCTCCCTTTCGTGGCTGAACTCTGGTCTGCTGATCCAACACTTACCTCCCGGTTTGGGCGAGAGCATGAGATGGCATCAAACCAGTGTCTCCCTCCTGACAGCTATCATACTGCACACTGTCCCCAGGACAGCCATATGGAAAGAATATCTACTCTTCGCTCTTTACTCTAAAGAATGGCGTATACCAGGGATCTCAAACTCAAATCACCATGAGGGCCACACGAGGACTAGGACATTGGTCCGAGGGCTGCATCACTGAAACTTTTTCATACAATACAAAAGTATAGTAAAAAATGAAGAGTAATATAGTATGCTATTAAAAGTCAATGTATTAACTTTTTAAAAACAGTAATGCAAAGAGGGGTTTTAATAAAATAAAAACACCTGTAACTATTCCTTATGTGGTCAGTAACATTGATACTCTATCAACATAGCTGTAACAGCAGGAACTTTTAAAAGTAACTATTGATACAAAATACGTTGCCACTTTTAACAAACATTCTTCCCAATTACTCACAGCAAAAAATCATACATGCTGAACTTCATACCTCAGACTGCTCATCTAATCCATGAGTACCTGCCTCTTCCCACCCCTTCCCCAAAGTCTCCGCCCCCTCCCTGCCCCTATTCCAACCCCTTCCCCAAATCCCCGCCCTGGCCCCACCTCCTCCCCTGAGTGCATTGTGGTCCCCCCCCTCCCCTGGACAGTCCTAAGTGCCACCAAACAGCTGTTTGGCGGCGGGAAGCCCTGGGAGGTAGGCAGAGGAGCGAGGACATGGCGTGCTCGGGGAGGGGAAGAGGGGGCATGGGGAGTGAGGGGAGCTTGGCTGCCGGTGGAGTTGGCACCTATGGCAGGCCACAGGAAATAACTCCATGGGCCGCGTGTTTGAGACCGCTGGTGTATACTCTTCAACTTACTGTTTATCTGATTTTATGAAATGCCGGAAAACCATTATATCAGACCATAGGTGCTGACTTCTAGTTTTCCCTGGGGGTGCTCTCCCCAAGGCCCTGCCCCCATGCACCCCTTTCTTGAGGCCCTGCCCTCATTCTGCCACTTCCTGCTCCACCCCCTCCCTGAGGCCCTCGCACGCTGCTCTCCACCCTCCCCAAGCTGCTGATCAGCTGTGGCTGTGGGTGCTGAGCACACACTATTTTTTTTTCTGTGGGTCTGTGCCAGTGTGTTAGACTGGGGTACCAGAGGTTCAGAGGCTGTATCTTTAAGTTTTCTAGTACTCTGGTTTCAGGTTCCACAACAGCTTGTGAGCCCCCTGCAATCACTGTAAAATTAGTCACATTTTCTTCTCTGCCAACGTGTGTTCTCTCTTCTCCTCTTGCTGCCCATAAGACCACAACCCAGCAGGGAAACTGGTGGTTCAGGGGAAAACAGTGAGACAGGTGATACATACACTCAGTGTTGTCAAATGCACGAAGCTAAGTTGGAGGGGAAGAAAGCAAAATATTTTCCTTTGCCATCAAGTGGCAAAAGTTAGTCTCTTGGATCTCAATGTCTGTTTTTAGGGTATTATAATTCAGGAACTCCTTGTCTGATTTTCTTCAAATCTGATAGTTCTTGGTCCCAATCTGGAATTTCTCTAGCATACTTGTAACAGTAGTAGGTAGGAAAAAATGTAGCTGTGTTGAAGTTGGTCTCCCTTCAAAAACAAAACATTACAGTTCTTATTATCGGCATCCTCAGTGTTTTTTGCTCAGCTAATAGTTATGCAGTGCTGGTGGGGGCAGTGGAAATGCTCTTTGTTTACCAGATAAATAATTCACTCCTCCAATTAGGCAACAAAGCTCGCAAGCTATGCCCCTTACATGTAGTGACCAGCCCCCTTGATGTTTTCAGGTGCAATTTTGTGTAATGGGTCCAGGATCTGATCTGAAGGCTCTGGTGGTACAGAAGCTTTGGTGAGACTTCAGAATCACAGCAGGTGCTTCTAGCCTGGGGCATGGCTTGAAAGTTCATTTGTGCTATTAATCTCAGCAGTGGCTTTCAGATGTGCAGTATCTCTAATGTATTCTCAAATTGCTGGCTGGCAGATCGTATTTTTTTATTGCACTGTTGTTTTTCCTAGCAGTGCCGTCTGATTCAATGATTGCATATTGTATTAAGTAATTTCTTCCTTCTAAGGATCTTGAAAATGTAGCCTCCTTGGAAAAAGTCAACAAAAGTTAACGTCACCTCTATTTCTGTGTGTGCTCCCCCTGCCATCTGGCAAAATAGACACAAGATTGTTTCACTTACTACAGTAGAAGTGTAGAACAGTTTATGCTGTACAAGTCCTGTATTGGCAACAAACAGGTTGTTTTGTTACACACGTTTCTAATGTGGCGATCCTAATATTTGGGAGCTCCAAGTTGTGAATACAAGCCTGAATTATATTTATTGTGTGTTGTAGATTCAAACTGTTCTAGAGAATTTTGTTTTTATGTCAGCTGTAACTGCCTCCACAGCTCCAGGAAAAGTTGCTGAAAAAGCACACCTTTTAAAACAGCCGTGGTTGGTTGTAGATGACTGCGTTTAAGTATGCTTGTTCAATGACTTCACTAAATAGTTGTTTAGCAGCTCTAAATAGAAGGGGGCTAACCTATGATGCTGAACAGTCTGGGCCTCCAGCTGGTTATGTTAAGGTTGTGTCTACACAATATAGTTTTATATTTATAAAACCAAGAGTGGACTTTGTGTAAAAATACTGGATCCATCTGCCAGATTTTGTGGGGTGGAGGTATTGGATTAATGGTTCTAATTTAGGCCTGTTCCTAGCTGGAACTGATGGTTTTCCAGGAGTAGGGACCTTCTCTGTGGGTCAGTACTGAACCAATATCTGTGAGTTAGGGAGTCGCTGTGCCTTGAAATGCTTTTTTACAAACACAGCTCCTGATCTCTTGTGGTCATTCAAGATTCCTTTGCACTTTCCATTAACCCCATTGTCCTGAAAAATTTCATCCTGGATGTTTATATGCAGTGACCTGAAAAAGAGCTCTGTGTACGCTTGAAAACATGTCTCTCGCCAACAGAAGTTTGTCCAATAAAACGTTCTCACCCACCTTGTCCCTCTAATATAGTGGATAACTGTCCTTTTCTCTGCTGCCGGTATTGGGTTGGAGACTCATTTCCTATGCTTCCATGACCACCCTCTGTCTCCAGGTAGTTTGTGGGGCAGAAGAACATGGAAGGAAGAACAGGTCTTGCTCTTGCAGTATGGTAGGGGCCTAAATTAGAAGAGTATGCTTCATTGGGTTGCTCCTGCATGCATTAGTGCTTCTGTCTCCATCCTATGAACCTAAAATGACTGATCAGGAGTCTCAGTGCAGTGAACCACAGAGGACTGTTGGAGGAACTCGGGAGGTCTGAATGGACTGAAGACTGGGTGAGAAGTGGGAGTTGGTGGAAGGGAGGGAGAATCTGAGGAAGTTTCTCTCTTCTTCTCCGCGCCCCCCCCCCCCACCTTCTGCAATATGCAGGCGGCTTGAACCATGGGTGACTCACAAGCATTTGAATCTTTTTATTGACACAGCCAGAGATTTAAATGCAACACAGCCAAGACAGCTGGAGACTGAGGCCTATTCTACACTTAAGTTCAATTGACCTAGCTACGTTGCTCAGGGGTGTCCTGAGCACTGTAGTAAGCTGACCAAACCCCCTGGTGTAGACGCAGCTAGTTTGATGGAAGAATTGTCCCATCGACCTAGCTACTGGTGCCTGGGGAAGTGGATTACCTACTGTAACGATGCTGGTTCTGGTGGGACCCAACTGAGAGCGTCAATTCAGGACAAATTGCTTAAAGCAGGGCAGTTACAGTCCAAGGCTGGGGTTTCTATGCACACCAAGGCAAACCAAACCAGCCAAACAGAAGACTTTTTGGTTTTAACCCACTGGCTAACCACAAGTCACACAAGCAATTCCCTTAGACACTCCAGTTTCCTAGTATCGCCACCGGTGCCATTTGTTATGGGGATAAATGGTTATGAAAACGAATGCCCTGGTAAAAGAAAAAAAAAAGGGGTTCTCCCGATCCCAAAGGACCAAGCCCCAGACCCAGGTCAATATACAAATCAGATCTTACCCACAAATTACACTGTTGCCAATCCTTTAGAATCTAAAATCTATTCATAAAAGGAAAAAGATAGAGATGAGAGCTAGAATTGGTTAAATGGAATCAATGCTATACAGTGATGGCAAAGTTCTTGGTTCAGGCTTGTAGCAGTGATAGAATAAACTGCAGGTTCAAATCAAGTCTCTGGAGTACATCCACAGGTGGGATAGGTCATCAGTGTAGAGCTTCTGTTTGTAGCAAAGTCCCTCCAGAGGTAAGAAGCAGGATTGAAGACAAGATGGAGATGAGGCATCAGCCTTATATAGGCTTTTTCAGGTGTAAGAACACCTTGTTTTTACTGTGGAAAATTACAGCAAAATGGAGTTTGGAGTCACATGGGCAAGTCCCTGCATATTTTGCTGAGTCACAAGGTGTATCTGCCTTCTCTCAGTGGGTCAGTTTTATAGCTGATGGTCCTTAATGGGCCATCAAGCAGGCTAGGCAGAGCTGACACCAACTTGTCTGGGGTGTCATTCAGAAGCACAGCATAAGTTTGAAATACAGACAGTATAGAGCCAATATTCATAACTTCTTCAACTACAAAAATGATACACACACACACACACAGAGCATAATCATAAGTAGCAAACCATAACCTCTCCATAGACCCCTTTTATACAAGATCTGGTGCCACTACAGGACCTTGGTTGCAACAGTGATCCATATGGTCCCAGTCCATGTCGATAACGTCACACCTATATCAGGGTTTCTCAAACTTCATTGCACCATAACCCCCTTCTGGCAACAAAAATTACTACACGACCCCAGGATGGGGGACTGAGCTCGCTCAAGCCCTGCTGCCCTGGGAGTGGGAAGCAAAGCCCAAGCCCCACTGTCCGAGGCGGGAGTGTGTGTGTGGTGGTGGTGGTGGTGGTGGTGGTGGTGGGGGGGGGGGCAAAACCCAAGAGCTTCAGCCCCAGGTAGAGGACCTGTAACTTGAGCCCCGCTGCCCAGGGCTGAAGCGTTGGGCTTTGGCCCCTAGCAGTTGGGCTTGGGCTTGGGCTTTGGCCCCAGGCCACAGCAAGTCTAAGCCAGCCCTGGTGACCCCATTAGAACAGGGTCGCGACCCGCTTTGGGGTCCCCACCCACAGTTTGAGAACCACTGACCTACATCAATGGGAAAAGGCCTTCTGCATTCTACAGTGTTGCACTGGCTGTGCCACTGTAGTGTCTGTACTGTAGACATGGCCTCCGGCATTAGCTGCTGGAGTGGCACAGCTACTGCACAATAGCTATGCCGGTGTAGCACTGTTGCGTAGATGCGTCCTACAGGTTTTCCCATTGTTGTAGGAACTGTACCTAAAGTGACAGTAGTGAAGTCAACAGAAGCATTTTTCCTTCGACCTAGCTGCATCTACACTGGGGTTAGATTGACTAAACTACAGTGCGCAGGGACTACCCCATCTCTGTCAGGTATCCAGCCCTGCAACCCTTCTCTTCTACAATCTTTGCTCTGGGAGACCAGTCAAATGTTCTCTCTTGCTTTCCCCCCTTCCCCCCCCCCCACAAAGTGGCAACACTTAGTCTTTTGGAGCTCAACGCCTCTGTTTTAGAATGTTATAATTCAGGAGCCCCTTCGAGGTTTCTTCAAACTTGGTAGAGAAATTCACCTTTGAACCTGGTGCTAACGTACCAGTTTTCAGGTATAACTTTGTTTTTGAGTGAGGTGGGAGAAGTCAGGCTTTATAATGGAAATTCAGTGCCTTCACTATGGAGTGACTACAGCTACACAATATGTACTACTTCTCCCTAGAACTCAACTTGCTAAAAATGTCTTATCCATCTAGCAGATCTGTCATGGACACCTGAGATCATTCTCATTTGTGCCAAGGTGCTTTTTCATCTAAGAGCCTAATATTATATTGATACTGGATTGAACTTGCTATTTGCTGGCCCATCTTAATTTTCTGCTCTAATGAGCTGTGTTAGAGTAATGCAGTGGCCTAGCTAAAATCTATTTTGAGCACTAAAGAGAAGAAACTATATTTAAATACACGAGTCTCTGAATTGACAGTGCAAGTATTTCAATGTCTAACAAGTTATAAAGCAAGGCTGGACATCACACATGACTGTACTTTGTACTCTAGCTTCATGTCCACCCAGAACTGTTGAGGTTTCTCCCACCTGCAATTTGTTGGATTCTCATGCCATCCCCTCCTTTGTTCTTAAGCACCAAGTGACCTTTGGTTGGATTTCCAACACTAGCCTCCATTTTGATGCTCTCTTCCTATTCGGGCACCTAACCAGTCCCAAAGAACCTTACTGACAGTAATGATGATGTAACTACTACTATCAATAAAAAAAATGAAATAAAACTAAACCATCTTCAGGCTACTCTAAATACATGCATTAGACTGTCAGCTGTCCCTTATGGCTGGTTAGCTCTTCAGGGCAGGTAATCCATCTTTACCAAGCAGATTTCTGGCATTGTAAGTAATAAAGGTAATGTCTGTGATCACTTTTAAGCAATTATCTTCCAAGAACAGACTTTCCATTTAATTATACCTCCCCTCTCTTCCTTCCCTCTTCCCTGCCTGGCATGGTCTGTTCTGTAACGCTTTTAGGGCCTTGGGCAGGGGTGAAAGTAACTTAAAGGACTTATCAGTACACCGGAGTCCTGAGTGGGGCGTGGTCTCAACTGGAAGGGGCTGGGCCTTTCAAGATTTAAAGGCCCTGGGGCTCCAGCTGTGGCTGGGAGCCCCAGGACCTTTAAATCGCCCCAGAGCTACCAGGTGCAGAGGCAGCTGGGGGCCCTGGGGCTCAGGGACAAATTAAAGGGCCCGGGGCTCCGGCTGCCAGGGAGCTCCGGGCCCTTTAAATCACCGTGGGAGCTCTGCCGTCGCTACCCCCGGGCGGCAGGGCTAGGGCTGGGGTAGTGACTCTTAGCGCAGGGGTAGTCAGTTTATTTTTTTTGTCAAGGTCCAGATTTCTTGGTCAAGGTATAGTCAAGGTCCAGACTTCAGACAAAATTAATTAAAAAATAAGTAAATAAATAAATAAAAACCCAATAATGATACTAAGTAAATAAAAATTTTGGGGTCTGTTCAAAAGCATCTGGCAGTCCAGATTTGGCCCATGGTCTGCCTATTGACTATCCTTGTGTCAGAGCCTGAAGTTGGAGTTGGGTTAATCTCTGGTAAGCATTTTGGCATGTATAGTTTTTTTTATTGTTTTTCTCTAATGCTTTCACCTTAAGAATAAATGTGCTTGCTTAGGAAGGTGTCTATGGTAACTTATAACTGTAGTCAATTATGCTGTTTATAGGGGTTGGGAGGGATAGCTCAGTGGTTTGAGCATTGGCCTGCTAAACCCAAAGTTGTGAGTTCAATCCTTGAGGGGGCCCACTCAGGGATCTGGGGCAAAATCAGTACTTGGTCCTGCTAGTGAAGGCAGGGGGCTGGACTCGATGACCTTTCGGGATCCCTTCCAGCTCTATGAGATGGGCGTATAATATATATATATATTTTTAAGTCTCTGAGGAAAAAGCAAAGCAAGCCTGTGTAACTGGTCTGACTTTCTGGGGAATTCAGTTTAGGCAGGGAACTGCACAGCCTGGAAAAACCCTGGCTGGGAAGGAGGATAATGTGGGCCTCCACCAAAGACAGGTGACAGCACAGGAACTGGGAGTCTAGTGTGGATGCACTTGCTGGATCACAAGGAGGAAGTACAGTTGCAGTGCCCTGAACTGTGCCATATTTTCCCTTTTTATTTTTGGCGGTTCGCTTCTGTCACCTCGCTTTTCTGTCTATTTTGCTTCCCACACCTTTTGCTCTTATCGGCCCCATTCACCATCCCTTTCACCTGCTAATTTGGGGTGGGGGGTGTCAATTAATTTTTGCTACGTCAGTCTAAGTTGAGTGCTGTAGAAGCAGCCCATCTAATGAGTACTGCAGAAGCAAAGAGAAGATGCTTGCATGGCAACTGCCTCCTGTCTGCGACAACATAAATAAGGGGATGTCTGCTCCATTCAGCTTGCTGTGTTAGGGGCACTTGCACCAACAGGGTGGAGAAAAGCAGGTGGCTCCTGGATAACCTAGAGCTGCAGAAGCACAGTGAGCCTAGGGACAGGCAGCTTTCCCAGCCCCCACTGCACCCTCTTCTTATCCGGTTCCCTCAGGATCAGACAGCAGCATGAGGTCCTCCATTCTGTTTGCCTTGGAACAAAATTATGGCTGTACTTGTTTCCTGACATGTTGACAATTTCTGGTTAATCTGCTTTGTTTTGCATCTCATTTTCCAGGTGTTTGAAGGCTATTTCTGTGGCCCCACCTGACACTGTCTCTCTGTGAGTCTTTCCTTATCCCTGCCCTTCTGTTGGTTTGCATGCATTTTCCTCCCCCCCCCCATGCATTTAGAGATTCTGCTCCTTTTACAATCACACTTTTGTCTTTTCTCTGATTATTTTTGCTGCTGCTGTTTGTTGTGTATCTGCTTAGTGAAAGGATGTTTTCACATTTTAGAATCTGCCTCAGTCTTTGATGCCAGGCATGTGCTAGCTTACTTGCATCTTTGTCTTGCTAATATATTTATCATTGTAACGTCCATATAATATTTTGTAAGTGTAGCCTTGCTGTATCTGAATTGGAAATAACCACCTTGCTGAGTGTTGCAGGCAATTAATCCTCTGCCTAACTCTTGGAAACACTTATTTCCACTAGTATTGTCTTGCATGTTTTAATGATTCTTACTATTTTGGGTGACAGGAAAATAGTTATTTCACCAATAGAGGCTGTAAGTATGCATGTAGCAAGAGGTTGAAATGGAACAAGATGGAGGATGTGGATTTCCTGAAGCTGGGATAAAAACAAAAGAAATTCTGAGGAGAACCTAGGAGGGGAGGCTGTGTGAAATCCTCATTTTGAGCAAGTGCAGACCAGCAGGCTGACTCTCCCTTCACTATGGTGTAAACATTCTTATATTTTTTTTAATGAAAAAAGAGAATAAATGACAATGTCAAGGTTGCTAGTTAAAAGGTGTTGAGGTTTTCCTGGGCATCCAGCCCATTTTGAAATTTTGACCTCAACGCTGCCAACTTTGTCATTAAGTTGCTTCAGCACCTTCCCTGTGAGGATCTCAAAGCACTTTCCAAACACTAGCAAATTAAGCCTCACAGCAATGACTACCTACATTGCAGGGATGTTATACTCTCATAGATAAGGGAACAGAGGCAGGAGGGGTTGATTTGCCAGTCCCTTAACCTGTGTGCTTGGCCAGAGCTGTGGACAGCATACAGGAATCCTTATCCTAAGTCTCTAACCATTGGATAACAGTGACTTAAATGCCCAAATCAATTTAGTGATTTGCAAACAAATCCATGCCCATATATTATGAGATGGTAGCACCTGTATGCCCTGTCAGTAACCTGTATGGCTTTTAAAAATAGATCTATTTGAAATGTTGCATAATTGGCTTGATAAACACAAATTAGATGGCTAAGGTCCGAACTTTAATGTGGGGCAGATCAAAGTAGAGAGGTCTTTTTTTTAAGACTTCTTCAGTAGTTGTCAATTATTACTGACCATATACTTAGCAGCATCCTATACACAAAATACAAACAATCCCTGCCTCAGAGTTCACAATCTAAGCAAGACAGAGTCAGATGAGATGGGCAGAAGTCCAGAGGAAAGAGTAGCTTGGAATAGTTTTAAGCAATATTGTTCCATCATGCGCATCGTGAATGGATGAGTTTTCAGGAGAGAGATTAATGTGTAGAGTGTGGTGGCTTGTCCTACTCATCCTTGTTTGCCATTTCGTGTGTGTGTGTGTGGGAAAACCCACAGATAAGAATGGGAGAATGAAGCAAATGGAATTGAGCATGGCATCATTGGCAAAGTAGAAGATGAGATGAATGTTGTGCTGAAGCTGTTGTTGGTGGAAAGGGAAGAGACCCAATCAGCAATGGGCCAGAGTCTAGTTGAAAAGTGCCTTGAAGAGGATAATATCAGAACGGTAGCTGTGTTAGTCTGGATCTGT
Organism: Mauremys mutica; assembly: GCF_020497125.1. NCBI lineage: Eukaryota > Metazoa > Chordata > Testudines > Geoemydidae > Mauremys > Mauremys mutica. The sequence continues at coordinate 6,550,738 of NC_059073.1, read as the reverse complement.
AAAAGCAGCAGAGTCCTACGAAGTGGGTATTCACCCATGAAAGCTCATGCTCCAGTACGTCTGTTAGTCTATAAGGTGCCACAGGACTCTTTGCTGCTTTTGAAGAGGATAAAAATGTAATGTTGTTGTTATAGTGAATGTTTATATACATGTTTCCCATTGTCCCCTCTCTCCTGAGCTCGGTCCTGAGATTGTTAGCTCCTAAGAGCTGAAACTGTCAAATGTGGAAAGGATCTAACACCTAGTGGGTGCTGCCAAAAGCAGACCTATTACAGTGGATGAGAGGCAAGTGAAAGTAGCCAAGAGGGGGAGTTTCACGGAGTTCACTCACCACAGTGGTGACTCCTGCTGGTCACTTTGGGGATTAGTTCTCAAGGCTGATGCCCCCATCCACGGTTTGCATGCCGTCACACCATCTCTCTCTCTGGTCTGTAGCTCTTCTCTGTCCCTGGGACCGCAGCCTCCTCTTCATGACTCAGCCCTCTGGCTGGATCACTCAGCGGTTTCCCCCTTACGGGGTACAGTCCTTCAATTCTCTGTCACTACCACCAGGAGGTCTTCCCATCCACTGCCCTGCATCTGATCTATGCCATGCCCTCAGTGGCTGGTAGGGGAACCCGGGCCCACCCACTACTCTGGGTTCCAGTCCAGGGACCCTACACCCAGCAGTTCTAGGCTTTCCTCTCCCAGCCCTCACTGCTCCTTCCCAGGACTGCTTCCTACAATTCCTGGTTTCCATCCTTGCGCTGGGTGTACCAGTTCCAAACTCTCTTCCCAGGGAGTGATTGCAGCTTACACGTCTTTGCAGCCTCCATACACTCCTTCCCCGCGAGAGACTGCCCTTTCCCACAGTCTGGAGCTTATAGGGTTACCAGATGTCCCAATTTTATAGGGACAGTCCCAATTTTAGGGTCCTTTTTTTATATAGGCTTCTATTACTCCCCCACCCCGTCCCAATTTTTCACACTTGCTGTCTGGTCACCCTAGGAGCTTACTTATATAGAAGCCTATATAAGAAAAGCCTTATAGGCCCTGCCTGTTCCTGCACAGGTGAGCCTGTTCTCTGATTAGCTGCCTCCAACCAAAAGCTTCCCTATTTGCAGCCTAATAGCTGATTGGGCCAACCTGACCCAATTCAGCTCTTATAGGGATAGTGTAGGGAGCTCACTCCATCACAGAGTGACACATTCTGATCAGCTATGGAAGATATTAATGGCTGCACTTTGGATGGACGTGGTCCAAAGGACTATTCATGTAATCCCAGCAAGCCACAAATGGTGTGTGTGCAGTAACTGATCCCATTTGTGCAGCAAGCCTTTACCAATAGGAACTGATATCCCTGACGTATTTTAAACACAGTGGGTGAGGTAATATCGTTTATTGGACCAACTTGTGTTGGTGAGAGAGACCAGCTTTCAAGAGTACATTTCCCAGACCTGAAGAAAAGCTCTTTGTAGCTAGAAAGCTCGTCTCTCAGACTCTCACCATCAGAAGTTGATCCAATAAAAGATATTACCTCACTCACCTAGTCTCTTTGATATCATGGGACCACTACACTGTGTACTTTAATTCACCTCAGAACTAATGTGTTTATTGATGACCTTCCAGCATACAGTCTAAAATCCTGCTGTAACTGTCCGAAGTTCCCACATGTGATTGTGAGAAAATCTGGCCTATGAGCTGCTCCACAGGCTCTTAGATGGAATTATTAATGAGTGTTGAGATGTGTCTTGGCCATTGACCATTATACACATTGTGCTAACGATGAAATTCCTCATTATTTTCATAGTGATTGCAGAGGGACCCTTCTGATTCTGTCCTTCAGACTGTAGCCATTTTATGAGCTTTCTTCAAATAGTTATGCTAATTTTTTTTACTGCTGCATTTCTAAAGCTATGACAGATTTCTGGATTCATCTGTCTGATCTATCTGATTGTCATGGCTGTATTGTTACATTTAATTTGATTCTTTTCTTTACAGGTTTTATTTTAATACAAGCTGTGTGTGTGTAAGAGAGAATGTTGGCACCGCCCAGTAAGAATTAGCAAAGATCCTTAGCCAATGCAGTCGGTACCCGGGAGCCCTTCCTTCTGATCAAACACGGGGCATGGGAAACCTGAAAGGGTGCAGTCCGAAGGTGATCTGCAAATCAAAAATTGTGACCCTCTTTTGCTGTTGAATCACGATGGGGCAGGATCTCCTCCAACCACCCTTTGGCCACAGTGCATGGCCTAGCGGCCCATTTCCCCCAACCTGGGATAAGTCTTCTCCTGCAACCAGCTAGTGTAGTTAGTCCCATAGCTCAGGTGACAGGGCTGAAGGCTCAGGTTGCAGTCCCTGCTGATGCATGATTGAGATGAGGGAGGGGTTGTTAGTTTTGTATAATAGAACTTGTTTACTACTTTCCAAAGAGAGAGACAGACAACAAGCACAACTTAGGGAAGACTAAGTCCAAAAACTTGCATTAAAAAAATGTTTATTTAGGTTGCAAAGTCTAGCACTTGAAATTTAGGAAATAATAAATTGACAGTTGCCAATGCAACCTTAATCGTGTCCCCTTGGCTGTGTGCATTAAGTATTTGAACATTTGATTAAATACTATTTTTTTTCCACCGGACCCCCGCCTCATTCAATATGCAGGTTGGATGCATAAGGAAGCCAAATTACGGGCAACTGTAAATCTGACAGTTCCTAACTTTTGAGTGCTTGACTTTACAACCTAAATAACATTCTTTTAATATAGCTAGTCTGTGTGTCTATGAACCCATTTTCTCCCCCCCTTTGCAAACCAACTGTAAAGACTGGAGAGGACAGGGAATGACATATTGTATAAGAAGGCTTACGTTGAGATTTCTATTGCTACAGCACTCTTCATCCAGGTACATCTCAAACTGGTTTATCAGCTTTAATAACATGTACAAAATGAGTAGGTATTTAATTGCATACGAGTTTGAATCAGTGTTTATACAACATTTTATGTTAAATTACGTAATCTCACCTCCCCACCACTGAATAGCAGACACTTCTAGGGTGGAATGTGGTAGCTGTTTGAAAGTGAACAGGAACAATGCATGAGTTAAGGTCAACAGTTAATAATATTTATTGGTAGTCTTTTCAATAGCTCCCATCAGAGCTCCTCAAACACTGTTGACTGTATCTTCACAACACCTCTGGTATGTAGGGAAATAACATTATCCACATTTTAGAGATGGAGAAATGAGGCATGGAGGGAGGAAGCTTGTGGTGTAAAGTCATACAGGTAGTCTGGGATAGAAACTTTATCTCCTGAGTTCTGATCTAGGGCTGTAGCTTTAAGACTTTCCCCTCTAAAGAGGTGGGGTAGCTGCCCCTCTGGCATTGCTAAAGGTAGAATTTGGCCAGGACGCAAGGGGCATCCCGACTCCAGTAAAACTGGCATGGGACTCAATCCTGGGTGGTTGGGACCTTGATTTTGTCTCATCTGAAAGACTTACAAGGAAGAATGCTGACTACTGAATACTTGCCACTTGCTACAGCATTTGGGTTTTCCTTAGGGCTCTCGTTCAAATACTTAACAGGCCCAGTTCTGCTTCAGCTTTGAATTAGTCAGCTACTTAATTGTTGTTGGACTGTTTTTAAACTTCCAAGTCCATTCTTGACCGAATTCAGTCCCAAGAGGAAGAGCTATTTTGTAATGGCTTATAATTTAGTATGTTTTCATTACCCCGTTTAGTCTAAACAGTTGCTCTCTTGCTGAATTCCTGCATTCAGCTCGTATGATAGGCGAAGTATAAAGTACAGCTTTTCTGCTGATCAGTACAGGGTAATGCTCTTGGGGATCAGTGAAGACTTCATGAGGATGAGCTGATGGATATCTGCAGTTTGAAGAGTACCATTCTCATACCCTGCCTTGAACATAGAAATTATGGTGCAGACAACAAAGGTGATAACTCTGCATTTACTGCACTCTGAATGCAGGAAATTAAATTCATGTGCATTTAAAATCTCAACTTCAAATCAAGACTGTTTAGTTGGCCCTCGTTTGCTTATGGCTAGACTCAGAATTTCATAGCTGCCTTGGCAACCATAAAGCTTGAGCACACTTCAGAGCTGCTATTTGGATTGGTTAGCTGAATGTGTGTGTGTTTTTTTTTCTTCCTCTCTCTCATGGACAGACTATTGTCATCTTAGGTTTGAGGATGGGGTCCAGCTAGCTTGATGGGGTGAGAACTGTCTTGATGGAGTGCTTTGTTTGAACCAGTGAGGTCCAGGCAAACTTTAGGGGAACATTGTTCAGCTTACATGACCATGCTACTGATATGTTAATTTAAATGGCCTGCTGCAGGGGACACAGTGACTCCTTAGCACCCCTTATAATGGCTTTTACGGGTCTGTGACAGATCAAATGAAGGGAGACAGCTCACATGAAGGTGATGGAAACCCGGGGCAGAGTTTTTTCTTTCTCAGAAATATGCCATGGTAGTAAATGTGGTGGATCCAAATTCTGAGCATGGTGTGTATATATTAACTTCATCCATTTTGATTTGTCCGTGATTCAGGTGGTAGGGTAGGAAGAATTTGTCCCAACACATCTTTATGCTTCCTACCAGCTATTTTAAGAATTTCTGAGCCTTACAATTAACTATTATACTAATTCAGAAATGCTCACAATAGTCTCATCACCCCCATACAAACCCTGAAAGGTTTTCTCCCAGGAGTGACTGTACAACAAATACCTGGCTCCTCTCAGCTAGTAATTCTTGTTTCTATGTCTTTATGGATCTTTTATGATGCCTTTTTGTGAAGAACTCCTTTGTTTCATCCCAGCTGCCAAGAATTTATTCTTACAAACCCATCTCTCCCACAGTATGGCAAAGCAAAGGGTCATTTCTGAGTGTGGCGGCATCCTGTTTTTGCACATAACTTAATAAAGAGAAACTCTCCTTGAGCTTTCTCATCTGTTACAGAATCCTGCTGCATGCTTAGTGTGACCATCTGTAGGTAAAGCAAAATGCATCTCTATTAAATTAGCTATTCCAGGAGAAGGAGGGGTAATTTAATTCACTCAAGTGCGGGAAGTGGGCAATGAATTTTAAAAAGCTGCATTAGAAGATATCAATGTGTCATAGATTGTCCAAGCTGGAATTTTGGTGCTAATGAAATGCAAACTTTGGCACTTTCACTTTGGCACTTCCACTGTCTTTCCATGGCTCCCTAGACAGGTGGGTTTGGCACCCCTATTAGCAGGTTGAGGCAAGAGTATTTTCCCACCAGATTAATTTCATTCTTTCTGTAATTTATGACCATAAAGTGTTGGTGCAGCATCTTAAATTCTGCAGGATAGTAAGCAAATGTGCCTTAATGCATGAAATGTGGGACAAGTTTAGATGTTTTATGCACAGGCTCTTTACCCTAAACATGCTTCAGCAACAGTTTATCCTGTATGGAGTCTTCTATTTTTAGGTCCTATTGACTTTTAGCCAGTGACTAGCTATCAATATTTTTGCCATCTAAAGCAATTGAGTTAAGAGGTCAACGGTCTTGGAGGATATCGAAATTATGTGGCTCCTCCCGTACCATAACTGTTTTATTCACACAGTGGCATAGGTGTGCATGGAGTTACACCGGGACCAATCTGTAAAACAGTGGACAGTGCAAACTCGGGGAGGACAACTCTCATAACTAATGAACTTTAAAGAAGGGAATTGGAGAAGATTGAAAAGAACAAATTGTCCTGGACATGTGATGGGAGGTCACTGCTACTTTGAGAAGACAAGCATGATTCACTTGGGTCTCTGCCCCTTGAGTAATGTAGACATCACAGATTGATAGCAGTAATGTTTAAGCAACCCACTCACACCATGCTGCGTGTACGTGCTGCATACACATACAGTGCTTCTTAGCTGTGACCTCAGCTGGTAGATTAAAGCAAATAAATTTGTGAGGTTCACGTGCTTTCTCCTAAAAAAAAAAAATGACCCCGCTCTTTCTTTGTATAATATTAGCGTAGTCCAGCTCCTGTTGCCTGCATTAGTACATATTAAGTAGCTAAATGGGCTCAGCTGAAGGAACATTTGTTATCTGCAAACAACATGTTCAGATCCAATATTTTCTATCGCAGTGCCCATGAGCTGCTACTGCATGATAAATACTTATACAGTGCCTTAGGTATGTGGCAGGTTATAATAAAACCATTTTCTGTTTTGAAGAGTTTACATTCTAAATAAGGCTCTAAGTGCTTTGGGAAGGAACTGTCTTTTTTGTTGTAACAGTGTCTAGTACAATATGAAATATAACCCAGTGAGGTAGGAGCAGCCAGACAGTAAAGGGGAAGATGAGAGATGCAGCATAACTAGATCATGGATTCACTTTGTAATGTTGCATGTTTTTTATTCCATATTCTTACAAACGGTTCACTTCCAGAATTACAAAAGAAACACTCAGGTAAACAGCCAAGGGTATAATGCTGTTTCCTGCGGGATGCAGGGTAGAGGTGTATTGAGGAAGTGACTGCCTGGGTGGAATTTAGATATCCGCTGTTGGGGTTTCTGCAGTTATGAAATTCCGTCGTCTTTAAAGATAAGTGATGCTTCATCTCATTTGTCCACTGGCTATAAACTACACCTTTACAAATCACTTTTGAAAGCCTTAAGTTAACAGCACAAATCCAGATTCTGCTAGCCTTACTCGTACAGAGTAATACCTTAATCTGGATATAGCTCCACTGAAATAATGGAGTATCTGTGCAGTAAGGTATTACTGATAGTAAGGGTAGCAGAATCTGTCCTGTAAATTTTACAATACCCCACTTGTTCCACTTCAGTTCTTTGCTATCATAGTCTATTATCTGATGGAAAGAGTCACGTGCTTATTCAGTGACCTGCTGAAATGATCTTGTGGTGTGGCTCAGCTGATATTTAAAGTGTAATAGAGAGCAGGAGTTAAGCTGGAAAGAGGGGGAAAAAATAATCTTGTTCAAGGAAAGTTGGGTTTTTAAAAGGTGACTAGCACTCAAGAGCCTCTGCTCGATAAGGGTCTGATTATGCCAATGATGACAAGTTTCAGGCATTGAAATAGATGGAAAGAGACTTCAAAGGCATCTTGTTGGCTTAGATATGAAACTTGAAGTCTAGTTTTACTAACTGGTTGGCCTCCCATATGTCTCTCACAGCAGTGTTTAAATTCCAATGAGTGTATGTAAAAGCTAAATAGCACAGTAGCATCCCAAATGAGTGGTATAGGTTTCCTAACTTAATGAAAGACCCGTGTACTTGGTTAGGGGTTCTGGCCGTTGTGTAGTACCACTAAAATTAAGCAATAGTAGGAGCAGCCAAATGGCATATTCCCTGCTGTTGTGCTCTACACCACCCTTACTTAATGGGGTCTGTTCCCTACCTAGACTGGTAAAGACTCAATATGCTACAGCAACAGTATTCTCACATGTGGTGTGTGCACAATGTCTTGTTTTGTTGAACAGCAACCATCTCTCCTGTTTGGCTAATGAATGGTATTGGCTGGCTCCATGTAGTTCTAGCCAGTTGTCTTCATTCATAGCAGTGTGGATTAGAAGTAAAAAGGGAAGAGACCTTCAGTAAGACAGCAAAAAAGTGCAGTTTTAATATGGTGCAGAAAAGATTGTTTTAATTACAAAACTCAGCACTGGAGTCAAGAGAACTAGGTTAAATTGCCAGCTCTGCACCATACTTTCTGTGTAACACTGGGGAAAGTCATTTACAGTGGAGTCGTATCTTACGCGGGGGTTAGGTTCTAAAGACAGTGCATAAGGTGAAAATCATGTATAGTCAAAATTACCCTTGAAAATCCCTTAAATCGCCCATAAAGTACAGTATACTGTACATGGTTGTGTATACAACCCTGTACAGTAATATGTATAATGTATACAGTAATGTACAGTATAATAGAGTACATATGCAAAATATAATTTTATAGTACTGTATTTTTAATTACAGGGGGTAATTACAGGGGGTCGTCAGGGTTTGTTGATCCAGGAGATGGAGGTGACGAAGAGTGTGGGTGACAAAGAGCAAGTCGTAGACGAAGTGGTTGGCTCTGGTTCAGCTCAAAGTTGATTGCGTAGGCTCATCTGCTGCTGGTTGTTTTTCCTTGAAAAACATGGTGATCGGCAACTGTCGCTGTTGTTTCTTGAGCTGCTCAAACATCTCTTGATGCGGTCTCAAATAGCCCGTAATACTATGTGTGATTTTTGAGGCTTCGTTCCGTAGAGGGATCATATTCAGAAGTGAAATCATTCAAGTGTTTCACTGCTTGGTACACTTCAGCAAATTTATGAAGATTCCAACTTGCTGGCTCTTCCTGTTTGTCGTCGTCATCTTCGTCTTCTGTAGATGATTTCATCAGTTCCTCTAACTCTAAGTCAGTGTTTCTCTCTGGCTCTCAATTAATTCTTCAATTTCTTCCTCAAGGATGTCAACGAAGCCATCACCACCCACTTGCCTGGCCACCTGAACAATGCATTTCACTTCTTTGTCAAGGGTCGAGAAACCCTTAAAATCATTCACACAGTCTTTCCATAGGTTTCGCCAACATGCATTGACTGTTTCAGGCTTGATTGCATCCATTGCCTGCTTAATATAAGTGGTGCAATCGGCAATGTTGAAGGACTTCCAACACTCCATCACATTAAGATTGGGATGAGCATCCATAGCGCTACGTATCCGTGAGAATGTAAGCCTCGTGTACATGGCCTTGAAACAGTGAATCATGCCTTGGTCGAGAGGTTGGAGGATGGAGGTGGTATTGGGGGAAGGGGGGGATGACTTCAACATTAAGTGCAAACCGGAGTGCCGCAGGGTGGCCAGGAGCATTGTCTACAATCAGCAACACTTTAAAGCCAAGTCCTTTCTCTTCGAGGTACCACTTGACCTCCGGAATGAAACACTTGTGGAATCAATCCAGAAATAATGCTGCTGTCACCCAAGCCTTTTTATTTGATTGCCAGAACACAGGCACGAGATTTTTTTGTTCTTGCCTTTTAGGGCACGGGTATTTGCAGCCCTGTAGCGCAAGCCCGGCTTTATTAAATGCCCAGCTGCATTGCCACAAAACAACACAGTCACATGGTCTTTAGCTGCTTTGAAGCCAGGGGCTTGTCTTTCTGATTTCGAAATGTAAGTGCGGTTGGGCATTTTTTTCCAGAAAAGCCCAGTCTCGTCAGCATTAAAAACTTGTTCCGGAAGATAGCCCTTTTCTTCTATGATTTTCTTAATTGTTCGGGGTAGGCTTTTACTGCCTCTTCATTGGCAGATGCAGCTTCACCAGTAGTCTGCACATTTTTGAGGTTGAAGCGGTTCCTAAAACTGTTAAGCCAACCTTGGCTGGCTTTGAATTCCTTCTCATCAGAAGGCTGTCCCTCTTCGGCAGGAGGTTTGAACAGCGTGTAGAGGCTAACAGCCTTTTCTCGCAACGTGTTGCCATCGATAGACACACGTTTACAGTTCATGTCTTCCAGCCATAAGTTTAATGCCTTTTCAGTCTTCACTAAAGTCTTATCACCTGGCTTGTTACCTTAGCAGTTATTGGAGCACTTGATGCCATGGCTTGACAAATTTCTTTCTCTCGAATCTCGATGGCACGGATGTTAGATTTGTTGCGTCCACAAATACGTGCCATGTTGAAGACCAACATACCGTCTCTCAGTAAGTCCAACACAGCCAGTTTTTCCTCCAGCATTGGAACAGATCTCTGTTTCTTTGGCTGAGCACCAGATGAAGTAGTTGGCTTGTGTTTAGGGGCCATGTTGTACGAAAAATACGTATCTTTAAACAGTTGAATCACACTCAGTGTGGCGAGATGCTCGCACTGAGAGGCACGCAGGAACTGAGACCGACTGAGGGAACAGCAGATTCACATCTCCCATCTCACGCTCACTCCGGGGCATATGCTCATTGGGTGGAATCGCCCACACTATTTACAGGTATTTTGTAGTTTTTCTTTTTTTTTTTTCCCCAGCGCGTATAGTTGAATTCGCGTAAGTTAAATGCGCGTATGATGCGACTCACCTGTAATGTCTGCATACCCTTCTGTAAAATGGGGATGATGGTGTTTGGCTCTCAGGGGCTTGGGGGAGGCTTGTTTATTTGCATTCCAGATCCTTGGACTATAGGTGCTAGAGATGGCAAAATACCATGGTTAGGTGGAAGGGTTTGGGAAGCAGCTGTTAAGTTAACCATAGGGATGTTCAGTTACTGTCAGCACTAGTGGATGTTTGATAAAACGGGAGGGCAATGTGCAGCTTTTATTCAGACCTTTGTTTAATCCAAGTATATTTGTACAGAGGAATTTAATTTTTCTCAAAACAGAGTTGGTGCCAAGCAACAGCTGTAATTCTAGCCCAGTCTAATTGTCTGAGGTATAATTCTAAATGAGCTAACCTTTTTATATAACTGGCATTTCCTACCTGGCAAATTGACAAGCCCATGATGATTTTTTTAAACATTTACCTGAATTACAATGATTAATAATGATTAGTGGTGGGAGGAAACAGGAGAGATTTCTTGAATATTAGACTCCTTGTCCTCTAAACAGTTCACAGTTGTTTTTGTAACCAAAAGGTTAAGTAGTGATCAAATGGAATTGGAAACTTAAAGTAAGGACGCTACAACACTTGAGTGCCTTTTCAAGCACTCTGGGGGGTATTACAAAAAGGTTAAAATTTGCAGCTCAAATGTTAGATCTGAATTTGGCTGAGTGACTCAAAATATTCCTAGAGTATTAGTTCACAAAATGAAACCTTAGGAGTGTTGCAGATCAGAGGGAAGAAAGCAAGAGTTTAAGGGGCATAAGAGCAGAGACCTCTGAGCCCCAAGATGTTGCATCACTGGATTGGAATTATTTGCAATCCAGCCTTGCTGAACCTTAAACCACATGGTGGATAACACAAGAAGACCATTGAACGTGGTGTGTGCTGGGCCAGATGTTTTTCAGCATCTTGCAAATGTAGAGCTATTGTAAATGTGCAAGATCTTATCGGAATCCAGTGCAACTGTTGGAAAATAGAAAAATACATTGGGAATTATCTGGTGACAGTTTCAGTTGCAGTATTTTGCAAGAGTCTAATCCACAGAGAGCTCTGTCAAAAAGTCCCAGGAACAGGATAAGAAACATGTTAAATCTGGAGGCTATGAGGATGTGACTGGTCACTGCAGAGCCAGACTAGGAGGGAGGGTTAGTGGTAGAGAGAATTACTATGTTGCAGTTTTGCAGGAGAGGGAATTGTGGGAAAACAAAAATGTAATAATAAGAATGAAGTTTCACTGCTAGGGGGGACTGGGGTGCCTTGAAGTATTTGGTCTAGCATCAAAGTACAAGTTTTTGCTTCGTCTTAAGCAAAGGCTAGTCCAGATGGCTTTGTGAATGTGTCTGGGATGAGCAAGTCACCACTATTTCTTGTTCCCACTGGTATTGCTAGTTCCTCCCAGGTCTCTTGGTTGGTACTTTATGGTTCGTGGCTATCCCTCCTTCCCATAAACCCAAGTAATGCACTTGGTTTTGTGAGCTGGTTTAACTTCCTTAGGTAGGAAACAAGGATGCTCCTGATCCGGGCTTTCTTGTGGCATGGTGCTGATTGCTGAAGCAGGAGCTGGGTTGTATGCCTTAGCAAGAAGAAACCAATGAAACACTTTAAATTACTCAGCTTGTTCTGGGACACTTGTATTCTGGGACACTGAGTTCTGAGCCACTTTAATCCTGAATAATAGCACAATTTCCCCAATACTAATTTCTCCCTACTGTTACTCACACCTTCTTGTCAGCTGTCTGTAAATGGCCACTCTCTTACCACTTCAAAAGTTATTTTTCCTCCCTTGGTATCTTGTTGTAAATTGATTTATCTTGTTAGACTGATCTCACACGTGGTAAAGCAACCTCCATCTTTTCATGTATTTATACCTGTATTTTCCACTCCACGCATCTGATGAAGTGGGGTTTAGCCCATGAAAGCTTATGCCCAAATAAATTTGTTAGTCTCTAAGTTGCCACAAGGACGACTTGTTGTTTTTGCTGATACAGACTAACATGGCTACCACTCTGAAACCTAAGACGTGTTCAGCCTTTCATCTTGGCAAAAGACCCCTTGCACAATCTCTGGATTCAGTGTTTTACACTGAAAATGACTAGTATGTGTCAAATTCAGCTCTCGGTGAATCAGGTCCTTAAACTGAGACCCTCTGAGCAGGAACTCTCCCTTCCTGAATTCTAGAAGAAGAACTGAACATATAATGGGTACATCAAAAGCCAGTGATAAACATTGCTCCACACTATTAAAAGTTTATGTACTGTATGGATAGGCCCACACCTAACTTCCGAAAGAGCCTGTTCATCCTGCTTCAGAATGGTTTGCTGAAAAGGAAAAAGCAACTCAAACCCAAAACTTACGTGAGTAAAACTGGGATATATTAGAGTGGTAAACACTTTAATAAACAATGTTGCCTCCATATTCATACACACAAAGTTGTTCATTAATCAGATATGTTTATGAAATCACAAGACCCTTGGGTGTTGTCAGATGTTTCATTAAATATAATCAGCTACTCAATTTCCTCTTCATTCAGTTCTTAAAACGTATTAATTGATTCAGGATGTTCCTGGAGTATCGCTGGCCTGGAACATTAACCTAACACCCCTCCTACAGACCCTGAAAATACTTAGGTTCAGGCAGCTCTTGTAAAATAGATCAGATATGAATTATGGCTCTTCCATTTAGATCCCTGTGAGTCAGGGAGGTACCTGGAGTGCATGATTCAAAAATAGAAGGCTTGCAGCATGGTGGACTACTGTCTTTGTTTAATATGGAGATATACTTATCTCATAGAACTGGAAGGGACCCTGAAAGGTCATTGAGTCCAGCCCCCTGCCTTCACTAGTAGGACCAAGTACTGATTTTTTTTGCCCCAGATCCCTAGGTGGCCCCCTCAAGGATTGAACTCACAAGCCTGGGTTTAGCAGGCCAATGCTCAAACCACTGAGCTATCTCCCACCCCATCCCCCTTTGTAGAAAGGATAAATTTGAGTCCTCCAACATGCCCATATGGTCTATTTCATAGATAAATTATCATCCGATTAGGTAGAACAACTGACTTAGGCTATAGGCTGTTTAAATGACTCTTCTCACTTTTCTCCCTCTTTGTAAGCTATCACAGTGGTGGTGACCATTTTATACATATGTTGATTCATGCCCTTGATACTAAAGGCAAGGTGAGTGAATGGATTGGACTGGAGTACACTTTTTTATTTATCTTTTCTTGTCTTTTCTTCCAGTGGACATAGTGTACTTAGATTTCCAGAAAGCCTTTGACAAGGTCCCTCACCAAAGGCTCTTATGTAAATTAAGCTGTCATGGGATAAAAGGAAAGGTCCTTTCATGGATTGAGAACTGGTTAAAGGACAGGGAACAAAGGATAGGAATAAATGGTAAATTCTCAGAATGGAGAGGGGTAACTAGTGGTGTTCCCCAAGGGTCAGTCCTAGGACCAATCCTATTCAATTTATTCATAAATGATCTGGAGAAAGGGGTAAACAGTGAGGTGGCAAAGTTTGCAGATGATACTAAACTACTCAAGATAGTTAAGACCAAAGCAGATTGTGAAGAACTTCAAAAAGATCTCACAAAACTAAGTGATTGGGCAACAAAATGGCAAATGAAATGTAATGTGGATAAATGTAAAGTAATGCACATTGGAAAAAATAACCCCAACTATACATACAACATGATGGGGGCTAATTTAGCTACAACGAGTCAGGAAAAAGATCTTGGACTATCGTGGATAGTTCTCTGAAGATGTCCACGCAGTGTGCAGAGGCGGTCAAAAAAGCAAACAGGATGTTAGGAATCATTAAAAAGGGGATAGAGAATAAGACAGAGAATATATTATTGCCCTTATATAAATCCGTGGTACGCCCACATCTCGAATACTGTGTACAGATGTGGTCTCCTCACCTCAAAAAAGATATTCTAGCACTAGAAAAGGTTCAGAAAAAAGCAACTAAAATTATTAGGGGTTTAGAGAGGGTCCCATATGAGGAAAGATTAAAGAGGCTAGGACTCTTCAGTTTGGAAAAGAGAAGACTAAGGGGGGACATGATAGAGGTATATAAAATCATGAGTGATGTTGAGAAAGTGGATAAGGAAAAGTTATTTACTTATTCCCATAATACAAGAACTAGGGGTCACCAAATGAAATTAATAGGCAGCAGGTTTAAAACAAATAAAAGGAAGTTCTTCTTCACGCAGCGCACAGTCAACTTGTGGAACTCCTTACCTGAGGAGGTTGTGAAGGCTAGGACTATAACAATGTTTAAAAGGGGACTGGATAAATTCATGGTGGCTAAGTCCATAAATGGCTATTAGCCAGGATGGGTAAGAATGGTGTCCCTAGCCTCTGTTCGTCAGAGGATGGAGATGGATGGCAGGAGAGAGATCACTTGATCATTGCCTGTTAGGTTCACTCCCTCAGGGGCACCTGGCATTGGCCACTGTCGATAGACAGATACTGGGCTAGATGGACCTTTGGTCTGACCCGGTACGGCCTTTCTTATGTTCTTATGTTTTCTTGTTTTCTTTCGATTTCAATCAAGCTGATTTGTCTTGACTCCCATAATACTATTAAATGGTGACATATTAATGAGTATACCATGTGCACACATGGCAGATACATTCTGTGTAATATTTAATTCTCTGTCCTTTTCATTTAAAAACAGGGATGGTGTATTCCTTTACTCAAATCATATGGCTGCAGAATGTGCATCTATGTTCACCAGTCTTTACCTGGCACAGTGCAAGTTAAATTATGGCTGTAAATCTAAAGTATCATTTTATCATAGACTAGTTATCTGAAGTTCTGCAAAAATTCCTTTTGATTAATTGTGGAAGATCATTTAATCTACCATTCTCAGCAGCTAAAAACAAGATTAAATGGGAAGCTGTCAGGTTAAACTTAATATTCTTAATGCTCCGCTAAAGGATCTACATGTTAAACAAAATGACAAATTAACGTTTTTTAACAGCAAGACTTTGTATTGCACAATATTGGGAAAAATTAGCCTATGGAATTGTGGTATAATAAAGTATGGACTGTCCTTGTAATGGACACCAAGTATGTACGCAAGAGAAGTGCCAAAAAGAGGATAGGTATTTAGAAATGTGATCACCTTCCTAGCATTCTCAGGGGAAGAGGGCTCCTCAGCCAGCAAAACAGAAGCTTTAGCCAGATTCTTTGGATATTAACCTGATTCTTAATAAGTAACATACAATGTAGTGTGTTAATATATTATTATAATTTGCCTCAAGTTTTTTAATTAATAGCTTTAAAAAACACCTTCCTCAAAACTCAAATAATTCTAAAAACATGAACTTTTTGCTATTTGCATTGCATTTTATCCTGAACTGTGAGAATAGACTAATTGGATTTATTACTGTTCCTAGACACTTGAACGTTCTGCAATTCTTGGTTGCAAACACTGCAGGCCAATAGTTTCCATTAGAAATATTCCCATGGGATTAAAAAAAATCACCATGGAAACATATCTCTAATGGGCTTATGGCTTGTAAAAGCTTGCTTAGAAAAGCTAAGTTTTGGTCCCAACGTGACCTGATGGTGTCACTTTCATTGGATTTCTTCTCTTTGTTTCAGGAGAGTGCCCGAAATGACAGAGAATTGGCTGTATTAAGAGATTTAAGATCCTAGCCTAATCCTAGACACTTGAGTAACTGATGCAAGAGATGCAACAGCAAGCACCTGTGTATCTGAAATTGGAAGCAGCCATTAATGTACTTTATGAAAGAGAAGTGTGATAGAGTGAATGCTTGCTTTTCTTTGAAAAGATAAATATACACGACAGGAATGAAAACATCCAAGAACATTGCTTTTGCTGAAGACTGGCCTGAGGCATTTCTAATGTGCATACCAACATTTCTGATCAAATTATACTTGATTTAATGTATCTGTGCACACTACAATAAAACACACTTACTGTTAATTCCACTGAGTTTTTTGCCTTGCACACCCTCTGGGTGGAATAGAAAGAGATGCTATCTCCATGTTAAATAAAAGATTTAATTCATAAACTGAAATTTACTCTTACTGCAGTGCTTCAATCCAGTTTCATAAAGGAGAATTATTAATATGGCGTACAGTGTGTGCAGAGGGACCAGAGAGCTCTAAACTTGGAATATTGATTTATTGAGAGTCATGGCAATGCTTCTATAATACAACGTTACTTGGAGCCAGGGCACGTGTGCATTTTGAATTCTGGATTCCATGTGTTGCTTGAATGACACCAGCATATGGAGTGGTTTGTATTCGTAAATCTGGGAATGCCAAGTCGATAAGGTTAGTCTGAAGGCAGAGGAGATGCTAAAAGAACTTGGAGATTTGAAGGAGGGTCTGATTGGTGTATGTAGTATTAGTGCAGTGAACAAACCAGCACACACACACCTGATTTAAGCACCAGTTGACATCTCAAAAGATTTCTTCAAAAAATAAAACTGTGGAGAGAGAATTCTTGGAATAATTTGTAAAATGTGCTGGCTTTAAAATAAATAAATGAATGAAATGCAAAATGTGCTGGGTTCTCAAAGGCTGTTATTTAGAACTCTTAATAATCCTGGCAATAATCCTGAGGGACCCACCACCGAAGACCCGGACGTGCCGCCCCTTTCCATTGGCCTCCCCAAGCACCTGCTTCCTTTGCTGGTGCCTGGAGCCGGCCTTGGCTACCTGGTAGGTCAGGTGAATCATTTAGCAGATGGACTATTCTTCTACCGGGGGTGGGCTTTCATCCCAAACTATTCAAAGCCCTAGAATTCAGGTGGAGGTCTAACATTTCTGATCTTTTTGCATCATTGGCCAATATGAAGCTTGCTTATAGATGTTTAACTTCCTGTGGTGTGGGGGCTTGTTAACACTTGCTTTCTGTTACCTTGGTTCCCAAAATGAGAGAAAAAGAACAAAGGGCACAGCAGATTAGCAGAACCATGGGCATGTTGTGTGTAGATTTTCCAACATGCTGTATTGGTTTCTTCCCCAAAGTAGTCCCTCTCCTCCAATGATATGACCTATGCAGCAATCTGATTACACTAATAGGCTTGATGTGAAAGCCCTACCGTCCAACATCTGGAATGTCTGGACACGGCTGAGAATGCTAAAGTGCAGAAGAGCTGCTAACTTCATGTATGTGGCAGAATCTGGGCTGCTGTCTTCATCTTTGTCTGCTAAATGGAGGGCAGTGCTGAGTGTTTTGTTTACCCAAGCATTAGACTCTCTTTTACCTCATGCCCTAGCCATATCCCTCCCCCCAACTCCCACCATTTACCTAGATGGTGCTACCTCCTGAAGACTTCCCTAGGGACCTGTGTTCTGGTCTAAGCAGTATAAAGCCAGCATAAATCAGGGTGAATTCAAGCCAATTTCTACTCCAGCCTCCTGATATCAGCAATAAAAATTGAAGGTTGGTGTTGAATTGTAGGTATCCCAAGGACAGGGTTATCTGTGGTCACTTCTCAAATTCTCTGAACACTCAGTTCTTAGAGGGAGGCAGTTTAAGTCTAAAATCTAGGTTTCAGGTGATCTTTGAAAAGTTGGCTTATTTTTGTTTTTAAACCTACTAAACACTTTAATATTAAACCTTCATTGAAAATTTTCAGCTTTCCTTTAAAGTGCCTGCAACCCAAACATGGCAATGTTTTTTGCTGACACAGAAGAAGCAGAAGGTAAAACTGACTAGTCTATCTTCTGTAACCAAGGTGAATGAAGTGTGTGGTTTTTTTTTTAAAAAGGTATCAATGGAGAAAAGTAAATGTTAAGTAACTTCAGTTTGACAGCTTAAGTGTTGGTAACACAGATAATGGAGACTTGTTTTTTAAATTTTAAATTAGTGTCCCTAAAAAGCGCAAAAAAAGTTCAGAGTAATTTTTATAGTGTGCAAGGCACGTTACGTCAAGATGAACCTACTTAGTCCTTGTCACAAATTAGATGTGATAGCAACAATGGAATGATGGAAGGAAGAGGAAGATAAGGGTTATAAAATTAGCCATGTGATCCTACTTATGGTTATATGTACATCTTGAGGTGTC
Source organism: Mauremys mutica (assembly GCF_020497125.1). Taxonomy (NCBI): domain Eukaryota; kingdom Metazoa; phylum Chordata; order Testudines; family Geoemydidae; genus Mauremys; species Mauremys mutica. Next base: position 6,532,650 of record NC_059073.1, on the reverse strand, counting down.
CTCATTAGAGGAGGTTTTGGAACAAATTGATAAACTAAACAGTAATAAGTCACCAGAACCAGATGGTGTTCACCCAAGAGTTCTGAAGGAACTCAAATGTGAAATTGCAGAACTACTAACTGTAGTCTGTAACCTATCATTTAAATCAGCTTCTATACCAAATGACTGGAGGATAGCTAATGTGACACCAATTTTTAAAAAGAGCTCCAGAGGTGATCCTGGCAATTACAGGCCAGTAAGCCTTACTTCAGTACTGGCCAAATTGGTTGAAACTATAGTAAAGAACAGAATTGTCAGACACATCGGTGAACATAATTTTTTTGAAGAGTCATGGTTTTTGTAAAGGGAAATCATGCCTCGCCAATCATGCCTACCAATCTTGTTGAGGGGATCAACAAGCATATGGACAAGGAGGATCCAGTGTATATAGTGTGCTTAGATTTTTCAGAAAGGCCCCTCACCAAAGGCTATTAAGCAAATTAAGCTGTCATAAGAGGGAAGATCCTCTCATGGATTGGCAGTTGGTTAAAAGATGGAAAACAAAGGGTAGGAATATATGCTCAGTTTTCAGAATAGAGAGAGGTAAATAGTGGTGTCCCCTAGGGGTCTGTATTGGGACCAGTCCTATTCAACATATTCATAAATGATCTGGAAAAAGGGGTAAACAATGAGGTGGCAAAATTTGCAGATGATACAAAACTACAGGGTAATTAAGTCTAAAGCAGACTGCGAAGAGTTACAAAGGGATCTCACAAAACTGGGTGACTGGGCAACAAAATAGCAGATGAAATTCAGTGTTGATTAATGCAAAGTAACGCACATTGGAAAACATAATCCCAACTATACATATGAAATGGGATCTAAATTAGCTGTTACCACTCGAGAGATCTTGCTGTCATTGTGGATAGTTCTCTGAAAACATCCACTTAATGTGCAGCGGCAGTCAAGAAAGCTAAATAGAATGTTGGGAATCATTAAGAAAGAAAATATCATATTGCTTCTATATAAATCCATGGTATCCTCACATCTTGAATACCTCATGCAGATGTGGTCACCCCATATTTAAAAAAAAATACATTGTGTGACAAAGTTCCTCCTCTGCCTTGGTGGGTCCTGCGCTAATAGCTGGATGTGCTCGCCTCAGAGATTCAGAGCAGCCCTCAGTTTGGCCACTTTTGCTAGTGGCTCAAACCTGCCATCCACTCAACTAACCTCATCACTGGCCAGCATGGGGGAAATGGAGAACAATCCCCACAGTCTGTTCCACCTAGTGGGTCAGGGATAGGCCAGATCCCTTTCCAATTTAGACCTTCCCTTCTGGTGTTTCTCACAGACCAGGTCAACTCCTCCTTCGTCCGATCAGGAGTTGGGGGGGATGCGGGGGAACCCGGGCCCGCCCTCTACACCGGGTTCCAGCCCAGGGCCCTGTGGATAGCAGCTGTCTACAATGTTCCCTGTAGCAGCTGCATGACAGCAACACCTCCCTGGGCTACTTCCCCATGGCCTTCCCCAGCACCTTTATCCTCACTGCAGGATCTTCCTCCTGAAGCCTGATCACGCTTGAACTCTTCACTCCTCCAGCAGCACCTTCTCACTCCTTGCACACACACACACCCCTACTAACTGCTGGGAGGTCCTTTTTTAAACCAGGTGTCCGGATTAGTCTGCCTGCCATAATTGATTCTAGAAAGTTCTTAATTGGCTCCAGGTGTCTTGATTAGCTTGCCTGTCGTAATTGGTTCTAGGAGGTTCCTGATTGTGCTAGGGCAGCCCCTGCTCTGGTCACTCAGGGAACAGAAAATGGTTTATCCAGTGGCCAGTATATTTGCCTTCTACCAGACTCCTGTACCCCACTGGTGTGGGTCTGTCATAATTGGAATTGGAAAAGGTTCAGAAAAGGGCAATACAGATTATTAGGGGTATAGAACAACTTCCATATGAGGAGAGATTAATAAGATTGGGACTCTTCAGCTTGGAAAAGAGAGAACTAAGGGGGAATATGATAGAGGTCTAATCATGACTGGTGTGGAGACAGTGAATAAGGAAGTGTTGTTGTTTACTCTCTCTCATAACACAAACTAGGGGTCACTAAATGAAATTAGTAGGCAGCAGGTTTAAAACAAACAAAAGGAAGTATTTTTTTCACACAACGCATGGTCCACCTGTGGAACTCTTTGCCAGAGGATGTTGTGAAGGCCAAGACTATAACAAGTTTCAAAAAAGAACTAGATGAATTCATGGAGGTTAGGTCCATCAATGGCTTTTAGCCAGGATGGGCAGGGATGGTGTCCCTAGCCTCTGTTTGTCAGAAGCTGGGAATGGTGATGGGATGGATCACTTGATTACCTGCTCTCTGTTCATTCCCTCTGAGGCACCTGGCATTGGCCACTGTTGGAAGACAGGATACTGGACTAGATGGATGTTTGGTCTGACTCAGTATGGCCATTATGTTTTTACATTGATTGTTTCACTAAATGTGTTTTGTGTATATATAACAGACAACAGTATGCATATTACTATTTTGTTACTTTACATTTTAGAATCCTAGTTTTGAGTCATCATGTGACCTTGGCAATTGGGTGTAAAGTAACAATGCATTTAATCTTGTACAAGATAATTTGTTCACCAAAAGAGTAGAACTCTTGCTCTGAAATGAATCCTACTGCTTGACAAATTATCTTTGACATGATACTTCTGTCCAACTAGAGACTGCACCATTCAAGCAGGCTGTTTTGGTAAGCCTAAAGAGAGGGAGGCCTATAGGACCAGCAAGATGTGGTGAGAGTGAAATCAATGTGAAGATTACCATTTGGTCCATAAGACTTCTGTTGTTGAACTCCTCACCTGAGTGCATACAGATCTCTAGTCAGGATGGAATAGTGGCAAATGTATCTATTGTAGCTATTCATAAGGCACCTATCATCTGTGCTGACATCAGATAGTTTAAGCTACTAATAAAGTAAACTGTGCTGCTGTAGTTGTAGCTGGAATTGGAATGTCCACTCTGGAAGTGGTCCTGATTCTAATTACTCAGCAGCTATTTCAAAGGGCTGCCATGTGTGGTGGTACCTACGTTTGCAACTGCTGCTGCTTAATGCTCTGCCCTTTCTGTCTCCTTAATTTGAAAGCACTCATGAATAGTTTAATAGCTGCAGCCCCACCTTAGTGAGCTGGGTTGGCATCTCTGTTTTACAGATGTGGAAACTGACACACAGGGAGGCTGACTGGCCAAGGGTTGTGCAGAAGGCCCCTTGCATAACATTGAATGGAACTCTGATCTTCCAGGCCTATACTTAACCACAAAGCCATCCTTCCTCTATCCCTAATGATTGTAGTTGTATTTAATGAGCAGCACACACTTTTAGTTGAAGACATCTTAATCTAATAGCATTGAAAGCCACAGCTGAATATCAGAAATGTGATATGCAAGATTAGTGATGTTTGTGGAGAGTGGCTTCTTATAACACCTCTGTATTTGGCCATCCTCCAGTGAGCTTTCTAGTGAAAATCTAGATGCTGTTTTTGTGCGTGTACCCTGTTTAAAAATCACTCCTGTGAATTCTTCTGTGGAACTGTTGCATGGGCATCTCATGTAAATAGACGTCTGACTAGTTGTTACTAGAGCTGTCCGTTCCCATACTGATTCTTATAAAAATAGATTAGTTCCCAGCCAGAGGTTTTTTTCCTACAAGGGACTTATCACATCAAAACAACTCTGAAGCTTCGTGCAGTGCTAAAAGTGACACATTTATGTACTTTGCAGAAGAGACCATCAGCTAGTCAATCACCTATAGCAGTGGTCCCCAAACTGTGGGGGGTGCTCTCCTAGGGGGGCATGGAGGGAGGGGTGTGCAGTGGGGTAAGGGGCAGTGCCCCCAAAGGGTGGGGAGGGAGCACCAAGCCCCGCTCCACCTCCAGGCCCAGTTCTGCCCTCACTCTCTCTCCACCTTCACACCCACTCTGGCCACAGCTCCACTCCACCCCCTGCTCCGTCCCTGGCCGGGTTCTGCCCTCATTCCCTCTCTGTCCCCAGGCCAAGCTCTGTTGCTGAGGAAGCTTTGGCTGTGCAGTAATGGCGGAGGGGTGGGGTGCGGACAGATTCTGTTAATGGAAAGGGGGGAGCGGGACTCAAAGTTGATGGAAAATAAGATGGAATTGCTTTAACTCACTGCATACCCTTTATGCATCTGGAAAACAGGTGTAGTTCCCTTGTGGAAGGTTTTTGTTGGAAAGTAGATAACTGCCTGTCTGCGTGGAGAAGGTGAATTGATACACTAGCTTTTCAGTTCTGGAATCATGGCTTCAAATCCTGAACAGCACTAAACAGTTGATGGAATCAACTTTTGTCTCTAGTGGACATTTGTCTACATGTGCAAAATAATGTTGGCAACTCAGTACAACTGCAACTTCTGCTCAGACCCTGACTGCAATAGCAGGGTGTCCTCCATTGACAGGCATCCTCAGAGCTATAACAGGAAACTGAGTGGAAATAATTTAAGCACTAGTTAAGCTGAAGGTGTTGTATAAGACTGTAAACTCTGCAAGACACACGCTGTCTGGTGGGAAAAAAATTGGGAAATCAGAAGGCAAAATTTGTTTAATGTGTACGTATATCTTTGCTATGAACTCCAAACTCGTGGAAATAGCAGGGGATGCAGCGGGTCAGGATTTGAGGTGCACTGTCAAAACTGTATGGAGAAGATTTTAGTCCCTGGCTGAGAAATACTTGTTTCTAGTCATTGGTGCTGCCTTGTTAGGGCACATCTACACTAGTGAGCTTACAGTGACCCAGCTGTACTGATGCAGCTGCGCCGCTGTAAGATCGCTCGTGTAGCCACTCTGTGCCTATGGGGGAGAGCTCTCCTGTTGACATAATAAAACCACCTCCACAAGCAGTGGTAGCTATGTCAGCAGGAGAAGCTCTCTTGCCGACATAGCTCTGTCCACACCGGCGCTTCTGTCAGTGTAACTTAAGTCACGCTGGGGTGTGGTGTTTTTTCTTCCACGCCCCTGAGCAACATAAGTTATACCCACAAAAGTGGTAGTGTAGACAAGCCCTTACTCGGAATGCTAAACTTAACTCAAAATCTTAAACAGAAAAAAAATGAACTGAAATCAGTTGGTTTCTCCTTGGTACCAAGTGGAGACAACCCTAGTCTTCAGTCTAGTGCATCCTGTATATTTACAGCTTTGACTTTAGCACTAGCACATCTGCTTTCACTTCTCCCCTTGCCAACCATTGGTTCTCCCTACATAGGGTGTGATCTAGTAGTGACAGATTCCCCTCTTCTTCCCTACAAGCCATGCATACCCACAGCATTGTCTGCCACCGGCAGAGCTCGATAGTGTTCAGAATTAACCCCATGCAGCCTTTGTTGCTCACCCCATCCTGAAACTGGTGGTTCTGTTGCATGTTCCTGTGCCATGCACACACCTCAGTGGTTGCAGAGAGTTAAAGTCTCTTCTAGTGAGATGGCAGAAAGGTGACCCTTATGTGTAGGCTCTTTGGGCAGATCTGTGTTCATGCAATGTCTGGGCTCTGTGTTTGGATTCCTGGTTGCTTTTAACATGCCCCAGTTTAGGGAGTGCTTATTTAAAACATCTTGTTGCTAAATTGGAAATAAAACAAGAATAAAAAGAAGGGATTGGTCAATTGGGCAAGAGGCAGCTCAGCCCTTGTGGTATAAAATGCGGATGTGATGCTTTTCTGCATAATAGTTTGAAAGACACATTGACGCCAGTAAAAATGTTAATAGAATGTTCCTCCTCCCCCCAGTGGGTTACACTGGTCTGTGAGTACCTTTCATTAAGAACTGCAGAGAGTGACCGATATACAGTATCCTCTCCTGGAGCAAACCCTGTAGAGAGTCTGAATAAAACCCTTCTTTCATCAGCTGACTCCAGGATTACAAGTGGATGAAAAAGTCAGGAGTGTTTAGATGATTACATCTTGGAGGGGGTGGGGAGAGGAAGCCATTAGAAATTGTGCCCACCCGGAATATTCTGGATTCAAGCCAGGTTAGTTTTCTTGTGTGGAAAGTGAAACACAGAATTCTGTAAAATAATCTGAATCACTTTTTGATGTGGGCAAATCAAAGGCACTGTCTCAAAGTCATGGGTTCTGCTCCAAGGCTCCCAGAAAAGCCTGACGTGTATGAGATGGATAGGAGCTCTTCAGAGCCTTCATCTAACAGTGGGACTCTATTTAATTTATCAGGATCTCATTTGTCTGTGAATGACGTTTGAAAATAGTTCTTGTCCCTCCTATGATCCTGTGGAGCTGAAGCGTAGAGGGTGCCGTTTACAGCAATGAAGTTAAATCATGTGAACAATTAGTGCTGCTGATAGGTTTAATCCAGGGATGGGCAAACTATGGCCCGCGGGCCGGATCCGGCCCTTCAGGGCTTTGGATCCGGCCCGCGGGATTACCCCTGGTGGTGCTGCGGGCCCAGCGCTGCTCTCAGAAGCAGCCCCCGGGCCGGGAGGCAAAGGGCTCCATGTGCGCACGCAGAGCCCTCTGCCCCCCCCACCCACCCAGGGGCCGCAGCACTTCCTGGAGTGGCGTGGGGACAGGGCAGGCATGCAGGGAGCCTGCCCTGGCCCTGGTGTGCGCCACTGCCACCCCGGAGCCACTTTAGGTAAGCGGCACCGGGCTGGAGCTCAAACCCCTCCTGCCCCCCGCCCCCCAACTTCCTGCCCTAAGCCCTCTGCCTGTACCTCGCACCCCTCCTGCACCCAACTCCCTGCCCTGAGCCCCTTTCTGCACTCCTGTGCATTCCAACCACCTGCCCTGAGCCCCTTTCTGCACTCCTGTGCATTCCAACCACCTGCCCTGAGCTCCCTGCTGCACCCTGCACCCTGTGCACCCCAACTCCCTGCCCTGAGCCCCATCCTGCACTCTGCACCCCTTCTCTGCCCCAATCCCTTGTCCTGAGCCCCTTCCTCCACATCCCGCACTCCATCCCCCCTGCCCCGGCCCTGCATACAATTTCCTCACCCAGATGTGGCCCTCGCCCCAAAAAGTTTGCCCACCCCTGGTTTAATCTCTCAGATTTTTCGTATTGTTTAGCAAATGGAGAGCAGTCCTGTATGTGTCTTTCATACCTAATGCCTCACTTTAAATGAATTTTGTGGTTTGACTTTCCTTTTGTCTGTTTGTTTTTGTGCCAAACAAAATGTTTGTCAGTTAAGCTCTGTTTAGGTAGGCTTTTATGATTGCATAACATTTGTTCTAGCAAGTCTGATACATTACATATTGGCCACTACAGGAGTATATCAGAGGGAGGTGAAAAATACCCATAATGCACTTAGCCAATTGTGCAGGGCTCCATCTGGTGAATTAGGGGGGAAATAATTAAAAAACAAAACAAAACCCAAAACCATAAATATATAACCTACATTCTTGCTGGCAAGTTAAAGAAGTATGGGCTGGATGAATAGACTATACGGTGGATAGATAGCTGGCTAGATCGTTGGGCTCAACGGGTAGTGATCAATGGCTCCATGTCTAGTTGGCAGCTGGTATCAAGAGGAGTGCCCCAACGGTCGGTCCTGGGGCCGGTTTTGTTCAATACACCTCTACCCCGATATAATGCTGTCCTCGGGAGCCAAAAAATCTTACCGCATTATAGGTGAAACCACGTTATATCGAACTTGCTTTGATCTGCTGGAGTGCGCAGCACCCCCCTTTTCCCCCCGAGAGCTGCTTTACCATGTTATATCTGAACTCGTGTTATATTGGGTGGCATTATATCGGGGTAGAGGTGTACCTTCGTTTAATGATCTGGAGGCTGGCGTGGCCTGCACCCTCAGCAAGTTTGCAGATGACACAAAATTGGGAGGAGTGGTAGATACTCTGGAGGGTAAGGATAACGTACAGAGGGACCTAGACAAAATAGAGGATTGGGCCAAAAGAAACTTGAGGAGGTTCAACAAGGACAAGTGCAGAATCCTGCATTTAGGACGGAAGAATCCCATGCACTGCTACAGATTAGGGAACGAATGGCTAGGCAGGAGTTGTGCAGAAAAGGACCTGGGGTAACAGTGGATGAGAAGCTGGATACGAGTTGACAGTGTGCCCTTCTTGCCAAGAAGGCTAATGGCATTTTGGGCTGTATAAGTAGGGGCACTGCCAGCAGATCGAGGGATGTGATCATTCCCCTCTATTCGACATTGTTGAGGCCTCATCTGGAGTACTGTGTCCAGTTTTGGGCCTCACTCTACAAGAAGAATGTGGGAAAAATTGGAAAGAGTCCAGTGGAGGGCAACAAAAATAATGAGGGGGCTGGAGCACATGACTTATGAGGAGAGGCTGAGGGAACTGGGATTGTTTAGTCTGCAGAAGAGAAGAATGACGGGGATTTGATAGCTGCTTTCAACTACCTGAAAGGGGAGTTCCAAAGAGGATGGATCTAGACTGTTCTCAGTGGTACCTGATGACAGAACAAGGTCTAGGTTGGATATTAGGAAAAACTTTTTCACTAGGAGGGTGATGAAGCACTGGAATGAGTTACCTAGGGAGGTGGTGGAATCTCCTTCCTTAGAGGTTTTTAAGGTCAGGCTTGACAAAGCCCTGGCTGGGATGATTTAGTTGGGTTTAGTCCTGCTTTGAGCAGGGGGTTGGACTAGATACCTCCTGAGGTTCCTTCCAACCCTGATATTCTATGATTTTGACTTCTGAGCTGTTGCATAATTTAGGATTTAGATCTAGTTCCATGGAACCTAAACACCAAAGAGATAAAGTGATCCAAATGGAGTAGATGGATGGAAATTCCAAGCACAGACTCTGCCATGCTTAGAATATTTCAGCCCACAGTTGAATGGATTTGCATTGCAAACATCAAACTAAATGTTCTGCAGTATTTAAGTGTTGATAGGAAGGAAGCACAGCATGAAGATTTATTGCTGCTTGGCCTGATGTAGTTGATATTGGCACTATTAAACATCAGGGTTTCTGAAATTTGACTCTGTCATGATATTGAGATGCTGTAATTCTGCCTAATGATATTGCTACCACTAATTTTTAACTTGACCATTTTCATGTTGCGTTTAGTGTGGCTGCTTTACAGCAATAACAATTAGGGTTAGAACAAATGTAGTTGCATCCCTCTAGCTGCTGTCTTGTCTTGCATCAGCACATCATTCACTTACGGCAAAATTATTCTCTTCAGTTCAGTTCATGCAGTGAATCTCATTGGCATACTCTACTGCATGCCATCTAGTCATTCTATGCACAGAACTCCTGGTATAACTGAGTGTCATGCCTACATCATGTTCTAGTGGCAAATGCCAGGAGACTGTGGGGAGTAGGGGTCCTTGATTTCTGTGTACCTCTGCCACTGACTTGCTGTGATATCTTGGCAGATCACTTAGGATCATTTATGAATACGTGAAACCAGACATAGAGCCCAAGGAATGTATTTTGCAACGTGGCTGGGGACATGGCCAGTGGGTCTGTAAACTGCGTAGCTCCACCAACCAAAATTAGTTCAAAGAGGGTGCAGCCGCTCTTGCAGCCCATTGACTGTGAAGTTAGGAGGCCATGTCTACGCTACCAATTTGTGTCAACAAAAGTGATATTGACACCCAAAAGTTGACATAATAAAAATCACAATTTTGTGTTCACAGTTGCTCCCTTTGTCGGCAGATCGCGTCCACAGTGGGGGCACCATCATTGAGAGTGTGAGCAATGCCCTGTGGGTACCTATCCCACAGTCCTTCTGTTGCTAGGTGTTGAGGGATGATGGAGTGGATCGCGGTGTATCATGGGCCAGTGCTAAATGTCCCATAATGCATTGCTTTCTGTCCCAGCACTCCATGGGCTCCCAGCTTTCTTTTGCAACATTTTTTAAATGGCCCTTCTTTGCTGTGCACCATGGCATCTTTGAAAAAGGATGGATTCCGCATTGCTCTCCTATGCTCTGTTAACTGTCATGAAGATAATGTGGATGGCAGTGTAGTTAATTGTGAAGTTCCTAACTGAAGAAGATTCGCAGGCACCTCACATTCTGCATGATATAGAGAGGAGCAACTTTAGATTGCATTTGGCATTCACAGAGCAGGTGCATAGGGTAGACCGTCGCGTTTGGGCTTGTGAAACAAGCACTGAATGGTGGGATTGTATCATCATACAGTTGTGGGATGAAGAGCAGTGGCTACAGAACTTTTGGATGTGGAAAGCCACCTTCCTGGAACTGTGCACGGAGCTTGCCCCAGAGCGGTGGCACAATGACACCAGAATGAGAGCTGCCCTCTTGGTAGAGAAGTGTGTGGCAGTTGCTGTGTGGAAGCTGGCAACTCCAGACTGCTACTGATCAGTCGCAAATCATTTTAGAGTGGGAAGGTCATAAGAACATAAGAATGGCCGTATTGGGTCAGACCAAAGGTCCATTTAGCCCAGTATCCTGTCTACCGACAGTGGCCAATGCCAGGTGTCCCAGAGGGAGTGAACCTAACAGGTAATGATCAAGTGATCTCTCTCCTGCCATCCAGCTCCACCCTCTGAGAAACTGAGTCTAGGGACACCATTCCTTACCCATTGTGGCTAATAGTCATTAATGGACTTAACCACCATGAATTTATCCAGTTCTCTTTTAAACACTGTTCTAGTCCTAGCCTTCACAACCTCCTCAGGCAAGGAATTCCAGAAGTTGACTGTGCGCTGTGTAAAGAAGAACTTCCTTTTCTTTGTTTTAAACCTGCTGCCTATTTAATTTTATTTGGTGGCCCCTAGTTCTTGTATTATGGGAATAAGTAAATAACTTTTCCTTATCTACTCTCTCTCCATATCACTCATAATTTTATATACCTCTATCTTATCCCCCCGTAGTCTCCTCTTTTCCAGGCTGAAAAGTACCAGCCTCTTTAATCTCGCCTCATATGGGACCCTCTCCAAACCCCTAATCATTTTAGTTGCCCTTCTCTGAACCTTTTCTAGTGCCAGTATATCTTTTTTTAGATGAGGAGATCACATCTGTACACAGTATTCAAGATGTGGACGTACCATCGATTTATACAAGGGCAATAATATATTCTCCGTCTTATTCTCTATCCCCTTTTTAATGATTCCTAACATCCTGTTTGCTTTTTTGACCGCCTCTGCACACTGCGTGGACATCTTCAGAGAACTATCCACAATGACTCCAAGTCAACTGTTGGGGCTGCATTTATGCAAGTGTGCAGGGCAGTAAATCTTATCCTCCTGCGGAGGACCGTGACTCTGGGAAATGTGTATGAAATAGTGGACGGTTTTGCAGATATGGGTTTCCCTAACCATGGAGGTGTGATAGATGGCACACACATGCCAATTTTGGCACCAGACCACCTTGTGACAGAGTACATCAATAGGAAGGGGTACTTCTCCATGGTGTTGCAGGCACTTGTGGATCACTGTGGGCATTTTGCTGACATCAGCATGGGGTGGTCTGGGGAAGGTGCATGACACACTCATCTTCAGGAACACTGGCCTGTACAGAAAGTTGCAAGTGGGAACTTTCTTTCCTAACCAGAAGATCACAGTGGAGGATATTGAAATGCCCATAGTAATCCTGGGGGACCCTGTGTCCCCTTTACAGCTGTGGTTCATGAAATCTTACATACGTCACCTGAACAGCAGTAAGGAGCGGTTCTACAACAGGCTCAGATAAAGGCACTGAGGATAATATTCCTGTAGTCATAGCCGCCTGCTATATGTTGCACAATCTCTGAAGCTAAGGGTGAAAGGTTTGCTCAGGGTTGGAGTGCTGAGGCAGACCGCTTGGCTGCTGATTTTGAGCAGCGAGATACTAGGGCTGTCAGAGGAGCCCAGAGGGGAGCTATTCGTATCAGGAGGCTTTGAGGCAGCACTTTGACAATGACCACCAGTAACATATGTCTCTGTCTGAGTTGCTTCAATGTTACATTACATGTAGTTTTCCTAGGCGGCAATGGTGACATTTGGGGCCTTATATTTCTGTAATGAAGTGATTAAAATGCCTGTGCATCTATTAGCAGTGCCTGCAATCTCACCTTGTTTCTGTGCACCAAATGTTGCAAATGTGGCTGCTTAGCAAGATGACTGTCATCAGGAGAAGGCTGAGAGAAGTTATCAGACCTCTTATTTTCAAACCTGTTGGAATTTCTTCTTCCTTGAGGTGACGTGTGTTTCTTTCCTTTTTGTGTGCAGTGTTGTTGCTGTGTGGGTCCCAGAATATTAGAGAGGCAAGGTGGGTGAGGTAATATCTTTTATTGGTCCAATCAAAAGCTATCAGCTCATCCTCCTTTTCTCTGACATTTGGGGCTTTCAGGTTGCTGGGCTGAGCAAAACTATTGCAGTTTCTTTGTAAACAAACCACAGCAGGAAGTTTGTCTATTGCCGTGTTTATCCATCTGTCTATTTCAGAGGTGCCCAAACTTTTCCTGTCGGGCCCCCCTCAATACCAGCTGTAGAATCTGTCTGCAGCCCCCCTCCATTGCAGCACAGTTGGTTCAGCAGAGGAGCTTGGGCTGAAGGCAGAACTGGGGTCGGAACTGGAAATGGGGGAGGAGTTGGGGCTAGAGGCAGAGCTGGCCTGGCGGAATGATCAGGGGGCCGAGTGGAGCTGCGGCTGATATTGGAGCCAGTCTAGGGGCAGAGTGGGGCTGGGTGGTGCTCCCTCCCCGCCGGGAGCTGCAGAAGCCCCCTATAAGTGGGGGGGGGACCACAAATGCCCAAACAGTGGCCCTGCTCTCTGTGCTGCCTCTTCCTCCTGAGGCCCTGCCCCTGTTAGCTCCTCTCTGCCACCTCCCCGTCACTCGCCCTTATGGCTGATAAAAAGTGGGGGCCCATGGCTCCCGGCCTCCCTGCTTCCCACTCCTATGGGGCTGGCCTGGGCCTCGCCATGCACTCCCCCAATTTTTGGGGACCACTTGTCTGTTGCATTGCTGAGTGGTGGCATGATGTATGAGACCAAAGGCCTAATAACTTCATCTACCCAGAAGTGTGGGAATTCCATTGAAATGTGCACAGCTTCTCATGTCTTACTATAGATACAAAATAGATATAAGCCCAACCAAGGGTAAACCTGTGACCTACACCTAATGCACTGAGCAAGTGGCATTGGCAGCAAGGTAAAAAAGCTTAGTTTGTGTGGCGTTCTAAAATCATTTCTCAGGACCATGCATGGTTGTCCTAAACTGACAGTACAAGGATAGATTTTGATGTTGCATGAATGCCTCTTGGAAAACTGGTGGCTGCAAATGGAGAGTGATATAGTCACAATTAAATTTATTCTTAAAATATCGAATCCTGTCATTCCAGGTGAACCTAGTGATATGGTGATGTTACCTGCAGGAATTGACCTAAGGGTACAGTGTTGAATAGCTAAGATCTGTCAACAAGCATGGATGACAAATGCAATGGCATACTAAATGGTGCGTTTTTAAAAAATTGGAATTATATTATAAAATTGAGGGGAAGGGAAGAGGAATGAAATGAAGAATTGCTGCTGTATCTACGTGCAGGAAGTTTATGCAGGTAATAAATGTATATCCAAGCAGGATCTCTAAGCTTCACCTGACTGTTCTATTAAGTTTGTAGGTGATGTAGTTAAACAAGTTTAGAGTTTGGCGTACAGCTCTTAGTAAGGAGGACCTATGGATGGCATTCCTTGATAGCAGACTGTTCACTTGACTGAGGGTTTACATTTATGTGGTGATATACCCTGGAAAAGGGAAAAAATAGAAAGTGAAACAGGATACAGAGATGCCATGAATGTCTAAAATTGAACATGGGGTGACCTTGCTAGTGCAGCCTTCTGGGAAGCTATACGCTATAGAGTTCAGTATCAGATGGAATGTGGTTCTGGCGTCATGTGTTGGGTTCATGAGTTGTACCTAGAATGATTAGACTCTTTGGGTAAGAGTTTTGCTCTCACTAAATAGGCTGCATTGTGAGTGGAGCTAGCCTGGCAGTTGCTGGAATGGTTGGTAGCTTTTTTCCCTTTATGGGAAAAGTCCTCTTTAGATTTGTTTGTTCATTGTTTAAAGAGTGGATACGGGGGAGTGAATGGTACATTGGGCAGCAAATTGGGGAGTTTTGCTGGAGATGGATGTTCTCAATATGACTTTAGGGCATTGACAGATCTTAAGAGCAAAACCAGGTGTACCTTAGTACAGAGGTGGCGGTGAGCCTGATTTGGCACATGGTGTTGTGCAGTATGATCCACAGTGGACCTTGGGTGTGCAACCTATGACTAAAAGTCCCAGCATACAATGATCCATAGTGATGCAAATAACCTTTTGCTGGAATCTGAGGCTCACATGTGTTGTACTGCTGCCTTAAAGTGGCAATCTGCTGCAGTCTGTTTAATTTATGGCAGTTGGGTGCAGCTTTTGTTTTCCTGAGAAGGTGACAGTACGGCACTCACGTGGGAAGTTTGGATGATCCTGTTCTATGGATTTTAACTGTAAAAGTGAGTGGCTGCTTAGTAATTGTGGAAAATAAATGCTGAGATACAGCCCTGGCATTCAAGTCAACCATATAAATGATTCATTGGAAATTGAAAGGTTTAAAGCATAGGTAGATGGATTAGCATATACTGGTGGTTTGTGAATGAGGATGTACAGAGGGACAAACAAGTGGTTTAGCAGCAGTCTGCAGTACTCCCCTGAGTTATCTGGCATGTGCCAATCAAGTGCTACCTGGCAACTAGTAAACTAATTATGCAGTACAAGATTATACTCTGTTTGATATGGAAATTCTAAACAGTAAGGAAAAACCTACCTTCTAATTCAATGATTTTATTTTAGCGGTCCTGAATGTATGCAATCAATGGACAGTAAAATTGAAAGTGCAAAATTTGTTTGGTGCCTGGATGGCATGGATTTTAGGGGTAAAGATGCTATGTTTCAAAATGAAGAACACCAAATAATGATGCATAATATACGCTGCAGTTCAGTGTAAGTATAGCACTCCTTGTCAAAATGTATGTCAGCTGTCTCTCGTTAGAGATTTCTGTAAGCTTGGAATTTGTCAGCTGAATTTCAGACTGCAGAATCTCTTGAAAATGTGTTTGATAAAGTCACGTAACAAGGAGCATCCTATTTGGTTTTGGCTTTGTGTGTGTTGGGGAAGAGCTTTTCATGCCATGGGCACGAGGAAAAGGAAGCACGGAAGATGAGGCTGCTTGTGTTCCAGTGGCTAGAACACAGGGCTGGGAATTAAAAAGACTGACTTGTGTTCCTGGCTCTGCCACTGACTTACTCTGTGACCTAGAGCAAGTTGCTTGACTTGCTACCTCATCTGTGAAACAGGTGTAATACCAATCAACCTTGGTAAAGTGCATGAGGATCTACAGAAATGCTAGGTGGTGATAGCTCTTTATTGTATGAATGATCACAGCACTCCATCAATAGTCATAGCTGTTTCTGTAGTGGCAGCTGATAGCTTGTTGTCAAGATTGCCAAGTGTCTAATTGCACAAACCCAAATATCTTTGCCCTCCCCTTGCTCCACCCCTTCTCTGAGGCCCCTCTCTCTGTCGCTTGCTCTCCCCTCCCTCATTCACTTTTACCGGGCTGGGGCAGGGGATTGAGGTGCAGGAGGGGGTGAGGAGTGCGGGCTCCAGCCGGGCAGCACTTACCTTGGGCAGAGACTGGGATGTACGGCTCCTAGGCTCAGGGGTGGCCAGGCGGTCTGCAGGCGCCACCCTCGCTGCTCCCATTGGCCAGGAGCTGGGGAGCTGGCGCTCAGGGCGGGGGCAGCACACAGACCTTCTGGCCGCCCCTATGCCTAGGAATCAGAGGGACGTGCTGGTCTCTTCTGGGAGCAGCACAGAGCCAGGACAGGTAGGGAGCCTGCCTTAGCCCTGCTGTGCCGCTGACCGGACTTCTAGCGGCCTATTAAAATCTCCCGAATTGGTTTCAGTAGCCACCGGGAGATCAATTCCGGGAGACTCCTGGCTGATTCCGGGAGGTTGGCAACCCTACTTGTTGTCAATGCTTACCACTCCAAAATCAGGTCCCATGGATCTTAGCCTTTTATCTCTCATTGCATTTCAGTCCAGTGAATCTTAACTTCAGCAGTGTAGTCTTGGCTGTGTTAACCAATTTATGGAGATGGTGATAGCTGAGAGTTGTTGGAAGGCAAGACTACCATCAGTGTGTGCAAAACAGCAAGTTGGTTCTGTTTGTAAATATTATGGCAAAGACGTTCAGACATGTCTAGTAACTTAGAAGCACAACTCCACTTGGGGTTTGCACACCTAAATGTTTAGGCGCTTTTCAAAATCTGTGTAATACATACACCATATGTTAACCTGAATCTCACCAAGCATTGTCAGATTGAGTGCGAAACAATATTTTGCAGAATTGAAGATTCTTTTTTGCCACTTCTCAATTCATGAAGCCTAAAGTTGATTGTTTCGAGCTTTCACTTTGTTGTAGCAATGTTGGAGCTGTCCCGAAACTTAGGAAGATGTTACTTTGTGATTTTACACTGTTGTGTTCTGCCCTCACCTGGGGAAGATGCATACTTATCATAGTCGATTGGATTTTGAAGCCCCCTCTGCATCCTTTGATAGAACTTTCCAAGCCCAGGGTCTCAAAGCACTTTATGAACAGAGTCTCCCATCTCCCTGTGCTGTAAAGCGAGATCCCCACTTTACAGATGGGTTGAATGACGCAAAGAAATGGAATGTCTTGTTCACGGTCACAGTGTGTTGCAAGCTGAGAACAGAGTCCAGGCCTTTTGGTTTTTCGGATCGTTCCTCAAAAGGCTGAGGCTGATGGGTAGAATTTAGACACTCGCTCCCCCTTTATGGTAGTGCCTTGGGACCAACAGAGGATGGGACCTCATTACGCTAGGGGTGGTACAAACCTAGAGTAATACAATCCCTGCCCCGAAGAGCCTATAATTAAGAGGGAGATTTTCAGAAGCACAAAGAGGAAGTTAGGTGTTCAACTCCAATTGAAAGCCAAAGGGAGTTGAGTACCTTAGTACCCCTTTGAGTTCCCCCTAAATACACATCTGCATCAGGTGGCCATCCAGTGTAGCTGAGACTTTTTACCATAAACAAGAGAAAATGCATTTTCTGCAGTTCTTTGGAACAAAGTCTCTCTTTTTATGTAGTTACGTGGGCACTGGTGACTAGCACTGGATCCTAGATCAGCTTTTGTTTGCCTGGGCTCATGCTGGCTCAGAAGGCCGCGGCGCTGGAGCTGGAACACAGATGCAGGAAGGAACAAACAGTCCTCCTTTTGCAGGAAGAGAGGCCCTTTTCACATGAGGAAGTGTGGATGGGGGGCTTAGGCATTCAGAGTGTGGGTTAAGGGAGAGAGGCAACAAACATGACTAAAGCTTAAAGCATGCTAATGTATTCATGGAGTAAATGAGATGGAGGGGAAACCCATCTGCCCAACAAACACCAGGCTGCGTTTTCCTTAAGGCGAACTGCATTGTACTCATGCCATCAAACCACATTCCTGTTCTCTCTTGAGGTGGAGATGGTGGGGAAAGGGACCCTTTTCTTCCCTCTGAGACTTTGGTTAATTTATGGGTTCCCTCTTCCTTCCATGATGGCAACCTGGCCCCTCTCTCCGTCTGTGGTTTGGAGTGGCTCAGGGTGTGCAGCTATGAGGTCTGCCTTTCTTCACACCTCTGGGCAACCTCCATTATTTCAGCACTGTTGGGGGTTGCTTCCCTGGACAATTGACAGGGTATTCTCTGAGAGGAAGGTCTTTCTGAAATCTCCCTCTAACAGTCTCAAACTTGCTGATTTTCAAGGCATGATGAAAGGTACATGAATTTGATTAGGCTTTTGGCTACCTGATGGAGCCTGTTAGGTTAGAGACAGCACAGGTGATAACTGGTTTTAGGATCTTTTTTAATGTGTTTGTGAAATATTCTGCTTCTCTAGTGCCTTCCATGAGATCGTAAAGTGCTTTGAAACGATCCCTAATGAATCCAGGCTCTCCACATCATTGCCAAGTAGGTCAGTCTGCATTTTCCCAGTTTTACAGATGTGAAAACTGGGGTTTTAAGTGAAGTGACTATCCCCAAGGTTGTTCAGTGAGTTGGAGGCAGAGCTAGGATTAGAGCCCAGGTCTCAAGGGTCTCAGTCCTGAGCTTTTAACCACAAGACCAACCAGATCCATTTAAGG
This sequence comes from Mauremys mutica, assembly GCF_020497125.1. NCBI lineage: Eukaryota > Metazoa > Chordata > Testudines > Geoemydidae > Mauremys > Mauremys mutica. The sequence continues at coordinate 6,514,534 of NC_059073.1, read as the reverse complement.
TCACTTGCAGGTTTAAGCCAATAGCAACTTTAAAAATCTTTAAGCAAACAAATCCAGGAGGAGTGGTAAATGGGAGGTGAACAGGCACATTAATGAAACATGTAGATCAGGAGGAATTGTGGACTTGGAGAAATGATACAAAATGATTTAGAGGTGTTAGAAATATAGGCAGAAGATGACAAAATGAAATTGTTTTGAAAAAACACAAGGGGATGAATGTATTGAAAATGCTGTTTGAAAGATTCAATCGGATGAAAAAATCAGGAAAACAGTAATGGCCACTGCACCTCTGGGGTAAACAGTAACTAGAGGTTTGCCGTGTGACAGGGCAACCAGTGGGGCCTATACAATGAGTTTTGTATTGAGAGGCATCAAATCAGAGTGAAGATAGAATAGCTGGGATGTTGCACTGAGTTCAGGGGACCTCCAATGCCAAAAGAAATTAACCGTTGGGATGGAGCTCAGAGAAGAGCAAGAAAAATGTTTAGGAAGTGTGAAAAGCTTAAATGAACTTAGTCTTGTTCAGCCAACCTAAACCCTATGGGGTGGGAAAAATTCTCCAAATATTTAAAAGTGTTTAGGGCGAGGGGGAGAAACATATAAAGACTTAGACTATTGTCCAGACCACGGCATCAGAACCCAGGTTGGTGATGACTACTTGCCTTGATTGCATGCGTCTTAACTTTAAAAGATGAAAACCAATAAACCAGTAAAATAAATGGTTATTTTAGCAGCCTTAAAGCAACCAAAGCCAAATAATTCATATCTGGAATGGATGTTGCTAGCACAGGAGAATCATCAAGCTCCAAAATTCTTCCTCATTGTAATTTTTCTTTAATGTTACTGTTCAGGATAAATTGTTTGTCATGTTGTAGCATTTGGTGTGGTTTTTTTTTTTGGGGGGGGGGGGGGGGATCGTGAGGGGCAGATGGTGACTTCAGCAGAGATGTGTATGGAGCATAAAAACACCTTATATAGTGTCATTCCTTGCATGCTTGCCTGGGATGATTAATGTACATGATTTCCATTTCAGACCCTGTGCGAGGGTTCCCACCTTTCCACTCACACAACACCGAACACCTCTGCCCTGCCCCTACTCCGAGGTCCCGCTCCGCAGTCACTCCATCTCCCCTCCCTCTGCTGCTTGCCCTCCCCACCCTCCCTCACTTGCTCATTTTCAGCTGGCTCAGAAGGTTGGGAAGTGTGTGTGGGGTGGCTCTGGGGTGGGGCTGGGGATGAGGTGTTTGGGGTGCAGGAGAGTACTCTGGGTTGGGACCAAGGGTTTGGACAATGGGAGGGGGATGAGGGCTGGGGCTGGAAGGGGGTCAGGGCTCCAGCTGGTGGTGCAGGCTCTGGGGTGGGGCTGGAGATGAGGGGTTTGGGGGGTAGGAGGGTGCTCCGGGCTGGGGCAGAGGGGTTCGGAGGGCAGGAGGGGATCAGGACTGGGTCAGGGGTTGGGGCACGGGAGGGGGTCAGGGGTGCAGGCTCCGGGTGGCGCTTACCTCAGGTAGCTCCCGGAAGCTGCCACATGCCCTCCCTCTGGTTCCTCCACGGAGGTGCGGCCAGGCAGCTCAGCGCACTGCCCTGTCTGCAATGTAGGGGCCACGTTGGTCTCTGCCTTCCTGTAACATTCTGTTCTGGTTCTTGTACCACACCCAGTGCAGTGCTCTCTGAACAGAGTTGGTGAGTAGTGAACTTCAAGAAAGAACTTTGGTTCCTCACAGCTGCATGTATTTGTGAGTCCTGTTAGATACCAAACTAGGCAAAATTCATAAGTCAAAAGTATTGAAATGGTGTGTAAGAGACCACCTCACCGTGGCAGGAAATGGCCTTAGCATAGGCATTGGGAGTGTTAAGATCTATGATTACATGTTGATCTTTTACCTTGGCCTCACTTTCCACAGTTTGCCTTTTTACACCCTTCTCAGTAGACTCTTGCAATGACAGGTGTAAGCTAACTAGTTAACAAGAGTCCTGGCTGGGGTCCCTGTCATTTGACTGGCTTTTACCAACTCACGCTGTCTGCTGTTGATAATGACAGGTGATAGTCTGAGTTTAGTGCGTGGGCTTATGGGAGATGAGAGCTTTTCAGGGAAAGGAGCAGTTTTTTGGAACCAGAGAGGTATGTTTGGCTCCTCTCCATTACAAGGCATCGGGGGTGGGGAGAGGGAGGGTGGAATGCTAACATCATGGTGTATAAAGCCAATCAACGGCTTTTTGTCCAAGCCATCTTGGAGATGGGGCCAGAAGATTTCATCCCTCTGAGAAGCATGTAAGGATTCTATTAGCTTTGTACCATACCTGTAAAATGCCCCACACTCAGCCCCTGAAATGGACAGAGTCCAAGTATGGAGTACAGTGGAAGTTAATCCTCTAAAACCTGTTCCCTGAACTATATGCTCCCAAACAACCCCAGCCTCTTCTGTTTTATGGCTTATGTGATGCTAGAACCAGTGACAATAGGATTTTCAGAGGAAAGAGTGGGGCAATGGACTTTATAATCTGAGAATCTCTCTCTGCTGGGCTGAGTGTGACTGACTGTAATGGCTAGTTCCTGAACTAATGTTTGTAGCACTTTTTCAGATGCTAGATTGGATTCCCAGGGGACAAAGAGCTTCCACATCCAGCAACCAAGGTTCCCTGCTGGAAAAATGCTACCTCCTGTTTTTCCCCTTTCTGCTCCAAGGAGATAAGACCTACTTGGGGTGCCTGCCACTGCTTCCTCCTTAAGCTAGAGGAGCAGGGCTAGAGACCCCACCCCTCTCCTGTAAACTCCTCAGTGCAGGAGTCCCTGTGGGGAATGGAGGGGAGGCCCAGAAAAGAATCTTCTGTGCAGATGGAAATCTGTCAGCAGTTTTCACAGTGAACTGATGAGCATCTGGACTGAGCTTTTACAACCCTTCTAGGATAAAATTTGCCTGCTGCTGTTGCTGCTTTTTCTTGTTTCTCTGGGCTGCTTCATTATTTTGATTGGTTTCACAGTTTGGTGGTGGTTCTTAAACCAAAGGAGCAGAATGTCAAATACTCCTTCAGACTCCTTGGTTTCTAGTAAATGTTTGTGTTCGTATGACAAACTTTATCAACAGTAGCTACGGTTTATACAGACTAGCCGTAAAAAGGAATTAAACCTTCAATGGCAGTGGAAATCTTAGAATGGTAGGGCTGGAAGGGACCTTGAGAGGTCAGCTAGTCCAGTCCCCTGCACTCATGACAGGATTAAGTATTATCTAGGGCATCCCTGACAGCTGTTTATCTAACCTTCTCTTAAAAATCTCCAATGATGGAGATTCTACAACCTCCCTGGGCAAGTATCAGAGGGGTAGCCGTGTTAGTCTGGATCTGTAAAAGCAGCAATTTATTCCAGTGCTTAACCACCCTGACAACTCGGAAGTTTTTCCTAATGTCCAACCTAAACCACTCTTGCTGGACTTGCTTTTAATTGATCTCTTCCATCTGATTCCTGGGTTGGCATCTAAATGGTCAGGCAATAATATTTCTTAAATTGCTTTGCTGCTGCTTTCCCATTGCCGGCATTGCATGGAAAGTGGTAAACGAATGTTCTTGACATGCTGGCTAGTCACTAATGGTGTCTGAGGTACATGGGCAAGTCCTGAAGACTTATCTTGTCCCATATGCCTGGTATATTGTACTGCAACTTCTCCTTGGGCTGCCACCTTGACATGGTGGAGAAGCTTGCATATACTTAAGACCCTAAGAGTGATGCTGTCTGGAGTCCTGTACTTCTAGCAGGGTCACCCATGGCAGTAAGGTCAAAGGCGAGTTACCAAAGTGCAGCCCAGCACAACACAACCCAGTATAAGACCTCAACGGCAGGACAGGCGGATGAAGCAGGATCACCTCTCAACAGCTGCAAAGTCAGAGGAAGACTGCAAAGGAGGAGAAACCCCCAGTCGTCTTGGACCTCCTTGCCACTGGACATAGGTGCGTCTTCCACCAAGATTTGTGTGGCTGCTGGTGCACATCAGCTCCCCCACATTAAACTACTCACACACAGGCTTCTTTCACAGGAAGAACTTTTCCCCACCCCTACCCATAAAAGTTCTGCGGTGATGGGCGAGTGGCAACGGGGATAGGTGGAGTGATCACCAGGAGTCCCTAGTCACAGACCCACACGCAGGTGGTGACTGCAAGATGGTCATCATGTGCCCCTGGACTGGGATGGGGGGCATTTTTGGCAGCAGTCAAAAAAGCAAAAATGTTTCTTGCAACTTGGAATGTCCATACCTTGCTAGACGAATCAAAAAATGAAAGACCCAAATGCAGAACAGCAATTGTTGCCCGGGAACTCTTGAGGTACAACATTGACATCTCTGCTCTCAGCGAAACAAGATGTGCAGATGAAGACCACTTGAGGGAAGAAGGCAGCAGTTACACTTTCTTTTGGAAAGGAAAACCAGCAAGTGACAGGCGAATACACAGTGTTGGCTTTGCAATAAAAAACCTTCTAGTCAACCACCTGACTGAGCTCCCCGTCAGCATCGAGCGCCTTATGATCCTCTTCATCCAATTGGTCAATAAGGCATTTACCACTATCCGTGCATATGCACCAACTGTTGATGCTGAAGAACAGAGAATCTTTCTACACTGACCTTGATAAAATTTTGTCATCCATTCCAAAAACAGGTAAGAAAATCCTCTTAGGGGACTTGAACGTAAGAGTTGGCCAAGATTCTAACGTATGGAGTAGCACCATTGGGAAGGAAGGAGTGGGCAAGACCAATTCCAATGGCATCCTTCTACTCAGCAAATGTGCAGAGCACGACCTTGTGATCACAAACACATGTGACACCGCATGCCCTCCCCACGCATCGCCTCTGATGGTAGCACAGTGCTGAGAAGTGTTCTCATAGCACTTAGCTATGGCAGAGCCAGCAGGGGGACCTTGGATTTTTTTGTGCCCTACGTAATTTTGGAGTGAATATTTTTTTGTAACTTTTGATGGGGCAATTTTAGTGCCCTAACTAAAAATATGAAGAATTTTAATGGCCATTCTCTACTTTATATAAAATGCAGTGTAATGCAAGTAAAATTTGAGACCTCAAGATATTTGATTGTTCCTTCAAAGGTATACTTCTACCTAGATATAACGCTGTCCTTGGGAGCCAAAAAATCTTACTGCATTATAGGTGAAACCATGTTATATTGAACTTGCTTTGATCCACTGGAGTGTGCAGGCCTGCGCGCCCCCCCCCCCTCCCCAAGCACTGCTTTATCGCGTTATATCCAAATTCGTGTTATATTGGGTGGCATTATATCGAGGTAGCAGTGTACTTGCATGCTGATTGTAGTGATGACTTAAAGCAAACTGGCATATGTTTTAACAGGTAAAGCACAAACTGAGGTATTAGTTGGTGTCCGCTGCAGATCACCAAGTCAGACTAGGGAACAGGATGATCAGCTCCAACTCCTTACACCTATCTAAAATTTGTAGTGGAAAAAACCCTGCGTTACCATGTGCGGGGATATGGCGGGAGACTTCAATCTGAGTGAGATCTGCTAGAGATCTCATGCTGCTAGTACTAAAATGTACTTGGAATTTCTAAATATTATAGATGACACCTTCCTAACTCAAAGAGCATTGCATTCAACTCAGGGGAATTCTATGAGATCTCGTCATGGCAGAGGAATTGATCACAGAACTAAAAGGTTGTGGTTGCTTCGGTACAAGTGATCATTACTTAATTACATTCGTTATTTGTAAACACAATAAAGTCCTCACCAATAAATATTTTAAAAGGTTGAATTTCACAAAGGTGAAAACAGTTATGAGTCAAATCATCTGGAAGAAAAATCTTAAACAGAATAGTGAATGATGGTTAGGAACGGTTTCTATGGTTTGTTATACAGAGGGTCAGACTAGATGATCAGTGGTCACTTCTGGCCTTAAAATGTATGAACCTAGACACTGGTCAAACCCGACTCAATTTAAATAGTCCATTTTATGGGGAGTGGTTTACTTTATTCTCCTTTGAGATCCCTGGTTAACCCATTTTTTTTCTCCTGCAGTGTTAGTAATTTTGTTTGAGATCACTCGGTTACAATGGATGTTGTTACTGCAATCCTTAGAAATGTACGTGAGGTCCCATATACATATGGCTTTATTGTAGGATTAATGGAAGAGAAGATGGCTGCCAATGTGAAAATAAAGTAAGATGTATGCATAGTATCAGACATATCTTGGTCTTTCTCTATTGTGTCCCTCATCTCCTCTCCTGCCCTTGATTTCTAATCATCCCTCATTGTTATATCTCATTGTAATTGTAATTTATTTGTCTTATGTCTAGAGGCACCAGTGGAGGCTGAAACCCTCTTATGCTCTGCGTTGTACAGACACATTAAGAGCTTATAATCTATTTAGACATGACAGATAAAGGGTAGAAGGAAGACAGACGCACAGAGATGAACCGACTTGCTTAAGGTCACACAGCAAAGCTGAGAATAGAACCCAGGTCTCCTGATTGCCCAGTCCACCAGACGACTACTGCCTCTCAAATAAGCTGCGTGGGGCAGGGACCTGTCCTCTTTTAAAAACTGTCTGTAAAGCATGTCATGAACATCTATGATGCTGTGGGACTCGAACGTAAATGTGGCAAGAGAACTATGAAAAAAGGGAAAGGTGAAATACTTTGCGTTCTGTAGTGCCTTGATTACAGGTTCTCAAATCATTTCACAGGCCTCTCTACCCTGGATGAATTTAGACTCAGTTCTGCTGTCAATATTGCACCACTTACAGCTAGGGAAACTGAAGAACAGAGATGTTGACTTGGGCAGCAGTCAGTGGTGGATTAGCCACAGGGCCTGTGCCCAGTGGCCCTTGACCCCATCCTGGGCAGAAGCCATGGGACGGGCGATACCCTCCCCAGTGCGCCCTCCATCCGCAGTAGAAGCTGCAGGACGGGGGAAGCCCCTGCAGCACCCCCTGTCCCGTGGCCCACAATGATACATAAATTGAACCACTGGTTTAAGCACAATGTTGTATAGATGTAGTCTAAACATGGTAAGAGCACATGGTACTTAAAATGCTGGCAGCAGCCAACTGGATACTTGTCTAGTTTCATGCATCTAACCACCACTGCCTCAGGTTTACCCCATGTGAAAACTGCTTTATGTAGACACACAAACATGTTTATGGAGCAGGCTGATGGATCTGTGGTGAGAGGCCCTTTTAAAAAGCAAATCTTGGTTGGCTGTGAATCTGAAGCACTAGCAGGGGAACACTCTCTAATTCACGGTATTGTGTTCTCCCTTCCTTGCAACATGGCATGGTAAAGACTTTCCTTTTGATGTTTGCCTTCAATTCACAGTTAGCTACATCAAAGCCTCAGTGGCGTGGCTCTGAGCACAGGTGGCCCACTTGTTTATCCAGGACTGCTCCTTGGCTGGGCACTTAGGGCGTGTTATTGCACAGGCCACGTGGATCCCTTGTTCCTAAATATTTCACACCTCTCCACTTCCAGGTGACGCTGACTGGGTGGAGCTGGATACTTTATTTAACAGCCCAATATGTATGCTGAGGATGCACTGGCATCTTAAACCTGGATTTACAGACATTTTAAATTCAGTGTTCGGGCTGAAATTTTTCATGCTTGTACTTGGCCAAAAGCTGGATGTTTTTGGAAAGAATAACTGTCTGAGATCATTCATGAAACCTTAAACCTCTAGAAATGCTATCTTAGAGATGCGTCTTCTGTGTCAAATAACGATCCTTTTGCTCCTTTTCTAGCAACTTGCATTTTGAGGTTCTCAGCACTTTATGGACATACATTTAAGCCACAAAAGCCCCTGGAAAGATAAATAAACTCTCACTTTCCACGTGGAGGAAGTGACTTATGCATAGCCCCATAGTAAAACTGTGGCAGAATAGGTGTTAATGTCTCCAGGCTAGAAGTCCTGGGCACCACTGGACTATGGCAACTCCATGATTTAAATAACCCTCTCCCCCCCCACCCCCCATCCCACCCACCCCAAAAAAAAGAAAAGTTGGAAGTGGCATTGGGTGTAGTTTTGAATGAGAACAAGTGCTGGTGAAATACAGTGAAATCTTGAGTACCAGTAACATTGTAAATGCTCTTGCTTTCTAGATGTCTGCTGCAGTGCTCACCACTGGCTATTTATGGTGTCCATACTTCTCCTCAGAGGCAAGTTGTATTTCTATAGGACTTCAACCCCAAAGCCTCTCTTCCTCCTGTCCTTGCCTATAGCTGACCTTTAGCTGTTGGCTGATTGTTTACTCTCCTAGTGTAATCCTGATCTGTGGCTTACTTCCCCATGCAGTAACTGACAGCACATTTGAAAATATTTTCATCCTTGTTCTGCCAGAGGAGGGGACTGAAATTGTCAGGTAAAAGCCGCCGATCTTTCCCATTTTGTCACATAGTGCAAATGCAATTGGTTCTTCCTCTGCATCTAAATGAACCACTCAGCCCTCCTCTCATCCTCTACAACCTTGGTCTCTGGGAAGGGATGGTGGTGGAAGTGAGTGGCTGGTTGTTCCTATGTTCCTATTATTGCAGCAACATGAAGGATAATAAAGCACCTTCTTCGATTACCATCATTGTTCTCCTCCTCCTGTGCTCTACGGTCATTGACAGCTTCCTCTCCCTTAGGTGGAATTCTTCTGGTGTCTTCTAGTAGCACATAAAATCTGTCTTATTTATGCCATGCCCTGACTGGCTCAGCCTTCCAATAAGCGGTGGGTAGTTCAGACTTACTTTTTGCTGTATCTGGGTCATTGCTCCTGTGCCTTCATACCCCAGAATTTTTTCTACATCAGAGTAATCCTTTCCCCAGATGCATCCCCTGTATCACTGCTGTCGGAGTGCCCCTAGTAATTTTCTTTGCTTTTTTACAATGATATAGGCCCTATATTATGGCCAGTTTTCTTTTCCTGAGGATTAAATGGTTCTGTCTTTGGAGTCTGTGTTCCTTAGTTACTTTTCTAAGTCTCCCAAGCAATCAAATCAAGGTCTCCTATGTGGCAGATCCTTTATCACTAGGCTGCCAGGTATTCTTGGTAAATCATGCTCTATTTCCATTTGAGGGCAGCCTGGTTAGTTCTCACAACTGGGGGAACCTGGGTTCTATTTCCAGCTTTTCTGCAAGTCTCCATGTTCCTCCTTCGATAAGTCACTTAACTTCTCTGGATAAAGCTACCAAGTGAGCTCAATTATGTGAAGAGAAGCATTTTGGGGACAAGCCTAGGTAAAGCGAGAGTACCAACTAATGCGGGGGGTGGAAGGGATCTGGGAATGCATCCAAGCGGAGCTTCTCCGTGAGCTAGCAGGCTGATTTCCAAACTCTGTGCTCTAGGAACCTCTGCTGGTTAATGGAAAGGCAATTTTGAAGTACATTGGTGTTTTCCAGACGGATCCGTTCCTGCCAGAAACCAAGCTCAGACATTCCCATCTGTTACCATGGACTGGCCAGAATGTGCTATATAAACAAATACAAGAACTGTTGTATTGATCACTGCACTGCACATCCTCTTTGCCTATTTCACTCCTGTATAGAATAAATACGATTTTGCATTTAGAAAAGGAAATAGAAAAAGTGACTGAAAAGTAGCCCCTGTTGTGATGACTGGGGAATATTTGCTTTGGGGTTTTCTGTTTTCGGGCGATTCTATATCGCAGCCAGAGGAAAGATACTTGCAGATCTTCAGTCACATTAGACTACATCTTTCTCTGCTGAATTCCCAGTGTGCACAGTCAGTTACATTTCCTACTCAGATTAATATATAGCTACAGTAAAATAGGTTAAATAGCATGAATGAGTGTAATTCAGCACAAATAATACTATCAGAGCTATTCATCTAGCTAATTTTAGTAAATGTGTTGTTAAAATGGATTAAAGTAATTAAACATCAATATAATTAACAGCTTAAATAGTAACCTACCCTGTAACAGGGCCTTCCTTATCTGACTTCATGGTAACAAATCTGGGCCTACCTAAGATGTTATGGCTGTCTGGGGTGCATAATGTGGCTACCTAGAACTTCAGTGCAGCAGCTGTGGAAGAATCTAGGTCCTTCAGTTCAGGGTGGAGAATCTTTAGGGCTTTTTGCACTATAGGACAAATGATACACACTTGAGCAGTTCTGATTTCATCCAGGAGAGGATAGTGTTGCAGTAGACACCAGCCACCTCCTAACATCTAGAAAGAGAACCGAGAACAGCTCTGCTCCTACCAGAGGTGTCCCATGTGTATTGCACTTCCTGCATGAGATTGCTGCTGAGGGAAGGGGCACACTGCCACTTCTTGCACTAGTGTCGAACATTCTAATGTTCAGCACTGTAGTGCTGGCTCCCAGCTCCTTGTTGCGGAGTGTCAGGTAGAGCTGCTGCCACTCGCAACACTCTGAAGGTTATTACTTTGAATAGCTGTAAAGGTTGATGAAAGGACTGTGAGGTTTGAGGAGCAGGCCCCTGGGCTTCTGTCTTTGTTTTAGCACCAGGTTAGCAAATGGAAGTTTAAAGGGCCTTTTGTTTCTGTGTGTAGCTCCAGCTCTTGGAGTTTTAAAAAACAAGATATTATTTTGAAAACAACGTGTGGCGGTTTACAAGTGTGCGTCTGGTTACCGTAATTACCTTCAAAAATAAGAGAATTGGGTTTAATTATAGACTTCTGAATTTTCCATGATTAGAAAAACTGCACTGAGCTTTCAAATCACTCTGATTCTTGTACCTGTCAGACTTGCCAGAATGCCAAATGTTTTTTGTGCCCTCTCAGTCCGCGTGACTCCTGCTTTAAAATGAGGCAAACAGCAAGGGACAAACACAAAAACCCTTCAATAGACGGTGTGCCTTAAATCAAACTCCCAGCTCTGCTCTCCCTGGCAAGCAGACTACTCTGATTTAAAGGTGCTCTTCCATGAAAACTCCTGGCTGCATACACCAGAGTAAGCCCCAGGAACTTTCTCACTTGAGTGTGAATTTATTGGTGTGAGGATTAAGGTGACTAAACTATAAATGTTTGGCTCTGTTATGGGGCTTTTACTTCATAGGTCACATAGCACCTCGTAAAGGGAGGAATTTCAGGAAACTTTCATTATCCCTATTTTATAGATGTGGGGGTGGGACTGGCAGTTTAACAAAGGAGCTGGCTCTGGCAACTCTTTCCTCTTGGGAGGAGCCCAACCAGTAGGAAAGAAGTGTACATACCAGGAGAGCAGTCCTTTCGCCTGCTGTTAAAACAGCTGTGGGGAGACAGATTAGGTTCCTTCCACTCTAAATCTATTCCCTGGAGATGGCTCCGGTGGCTCAGCTTCCCGTACCTTCTTTGGGGATGCGTACCCAATGTGGTTTTCCAACACCCGCTTAGGTGGTAGGAGAAGCCAGAGAGCATGTCTACACTACAAACTTAAGTCCACTTCAATTAAGTTGACATCCAGCTGCTGCAGTAATTAAGTCGGTAGTTCGTGTCCATACCGTACGCCTTGTGTCAGTGGAGCACGTCCTCACTAGCACTGTTTGCATTGATGCAGAGAGCAGTGCACTGTACATAGCTATCCCACAGTGCAACTCACCACAGGAGTTTTTAGGAAAAGCCTGCAATGCCTCCATGGGACCAAAACATTCTCTCAGTGGGGACTGGGAACATGGCTTCAACGTTTTCTCTCTCCTTCCCCTGATTTCAGCTGGAACCATCATATTTCGTGCCTTTTTTTCAAAAGACTGGAATAGCCACACATGCCATATACCAAGAAGCATGGACCCCACTCAGTTGTGCACTGTTGTTTCAAGCATTACAAACACCACACTACCTTTCCTGCAGTATTTCCAAAGCCACTGGGCGGAACATTGCAGTGTCCTTCAAGCAGGCCTGCAGGAAGCCATAGAATGAAACAGTTCCTGGTTGCTGCTGGCAGCTGTGCAGCAGCTGAACAGAGTTGAGCGCCATTTCTAGTCCAGAGATACACCCGCTGATTGGTGGGATCACATCATTATGCAGTTATGGGATGACAAGCATATGCGCAAGGCCACTTTCCAGGAACTATGGGTGGAGCTCTCCTCAGCCCTGCAATGCAGTGACACTGAAATTAAACCTGCTCTCACAGTGGAGAAGCTAGTGACAATCGCTGTGTGGAAACTTGCAATGCCAGACTGCTACCAGTCACTGGGGAATCAATTTGGAGTTGGTAAATCCACTGTGAGGCTGTTGTCAGCCCTGCACACTTGGACATTAATCACCTTTTGCTAAGAAGGGTTGCGACTCCGGGCAATATGCAGGAGATATTGGATGGTTTTGCTGCAATGGGGTTCCCTAACTGCGGTGAGGCAATAAATGGCATTCGTATCCCTATCATGACACCAGACCATCTTGCCACAGAGCACATAAACAGAAAGGGATACTTTTCAGTGGTGGTGCAAGCACTGGTGGATCACCAGGGCCATTTTACTGACCTCAACGTCAACGTGGGATGGTCAGGGAAGATGCATGACGCGTGCATCTTTAAGAACTCAGTTCTGATCAGAAAGCTGCAAGCAGGGACTTGCTTTCCGGAATACAAACCATTGGCAATGTTGAAATGCCAATAGTGATCCTGGGAGACCCAGCCTACCTCTTACTCCCATGCTCATGAAGCCATTCACCTGGACAGCAGCACGGATCGGTTCAGCAATAGGCTCATCAAGTGCAGAATGGTGGTTGAATGGACCTTTGGTTGTTTAACTGCAATATCCCCGTTCTTATCACTGCCGGCTCTGTGCTTCATAATGTCTGTGAGGCAGGGGGGAGAGAAGCTTCCACAGTGGTGAGGTGTGGAGGTGGATCGGCTGTCTGCTAACTTTGAGCAGCCAGATAGCAGGGCTATAGGAAGAGCTCAGTGTGGAGCACTGCGTCTGGGAGGCTTTGAAAACCCGTTTCAATAATGACCCACAGTAATGCGTGCCGCTTCTGTGTGTTGTGCCTTCCCGTACTGTGAACCTTGCTGTGACAGCTGGGTTTTTGCCTTCTGCTGTTTTTGCTCTCCGTTGCCTGAGTTTCCCTGTGTCTCTTCCCCCCCCCCACTCCTTTTTTTTTTAAATGAATAAAGGTGAATTCATTGTCAAGACAGGGACGTTTATTGAGTAAACATCCTGAAACTTAAAGATCACAAATAGAATTTAACCTTGAACATACGTTGGAATAAAACTGAAAGAGGAAGAACACATTCATCCTGTCTTTAAAAGCACAGCAGCCTTGCCTGTCACATCATTGTATGTGCACCTTTGATTCTTAGGACCCTCCCCCGTGGCTGAGTGGAAGGGATATTGCATTCCCCCCCCCGCCCCGCCCTGCCTCGCCTCCTGGAACATGAGTGGGAGGGGGAATACCGTGATGTTGGAATGCCATTGTGCAGGGGCTGCAGAGGGGGACCCTTAAGGTGTTTCTCCTAAAGGTCAACCAGATGCCCCAACATGTCTGTCTGTTCCTTCAGAATCCCCCGCATCTCCTGCTGCATGCCACGCTCACTCTCCTAGGCTGCTCTCCTGCTCACCATGTCCAGGTTTTCAGAGAGAAACCCTCCATGCTCTTTGCTTGGTGTCCACTGTCCCAGAGGTGTTCATAATTTCGGTACACATGTCCTCACTAAGGCCACCATTTTGTCAGGGATATTTTTAGTAAAAGTCATGGACAGGTCATGGGCAATAAGCCCGTGACTTGTCCTTGACTTTTACTAAAAACATCCCTGACAAAATAGGGTGCTGGAGCCTCCTCCCTCCCCATCTCCCCCCGCAGTGGCTGGGAGCTGCAGTGACCCCATTGCCCAGTGGATCGGACGGGGGTCCCCCCGTGGCAGCAGGGGAGCTGCAGGGGCCCCCGCCCCTGAGCAGCTCCAGGGTCCCTCTGCTGCTGCAGGCGGCGTGGGGGGAGCCAGCTATCTTTGGCAGCTGGGAGCTGCGGGGGGGGCAGGGGCGTTGCTCATGGCAGCTAGGAGCTGTGGGGGTGGGGCAGCTGGGGAGCTGCAGGAGGATTCCCCCCTGCCCACCATGGCTGCTGAGCAGCTCCGGGGTTCCTCTGCCACTGGCGGCAGCAGGGTGGGGACAGCTGCTCATGGTGGCTGAGTCACTGCAGTGGGGATCACTGGCGGCAGCAGCAGCTGGGCAGCTCAGGGGTCGCTGGCGGCAGCCAGTCAATTGTGGGGATCCCGCCGCTTGCAGCAGCAGGAGGGTCCCCTGCCACTCGCAGAGGCTAGGATGCTGCAGGGTCCCCAGTGTCACGAAGGTCACTGGAAGTCATGGATTCCATGACCTCAGTGACATAATCTTAGCCTGAGTCATCACATGTTCTCTTTTGCCTTCATCTTATCTGGGAGAGCCTCTCCGCCTGTGTGGAGGAAGAGCTGAAGGCCACATTTTCAGCTGTAACTCATGGGAAGCACAAAGCAACCATTGTCAGTACAGACCCAGTGTCTAGTGCAGAGTTGCTATGTAAAAATCACTCCCTATATTTCACAGAAGTTTAAGGCAGAACATTTTCAATTACACAAGGTATTCATTGAACCGGTTTGCTGTCCCAGCCATGCTGAGTATGTCCCAGGGGTGTGGGCGCCGGACTGTCAGCAGCATTGGATGCGGTGGGACCAGAGGTGGGCAGGGGGCTGTGCCACCTCCACTTTGTAACATGGACGTTGTCTGGAGATCAGGAAACAGCGCTGATCCTCCCTCACCGCAAGCCTTGGCAGAGGCAGCACGGGGTTGCTTGAGGCAGCGAGTGGGAACCACAAAATTTCTCTTCCCCCAACCGTCCCCGGTGCCACTGCTGCTAGCCGTTGCCCGAGGCTTGCAGTTACTAAGGTCAGCACTGACCCCTGCCACCCCAACTACAGCCATCCTTTGGAAACTGTGGGTGAAGGGGTGGAAAATCACAATGCGGGAGGCGGGAGCAGAGGCGCTATTGTTTGCAGTCTGAGCAGTTGAAATAAAAACTACCACCGTCTCCCCCAGGCAGGGCCAGCTCCAGACCCCAGCGCGGCAAGCATGCGCGTGGGGCGGCCCTTTCCCGGGGGGGTGGCAGGCTGGGCCGGCGGACCTGCCGCAGTCATGCCTGCGGGAGGTCCACTGGAGCCCCGGGACGACCGGACCTGCCGCAGGCATGACTGCGGAGGGGGCGCTCGTCCCGCGGCTCTAGTGGACCTCCCGCAGGCGTCACTGCGGATGGTTCGCTGGTCCCGCGGCTCGGCTGGACCTCCCGCAGGCATGCCTGCGGCAGCTCCAGCGGAGCCGCTGGACCTGCGAACAGTCCGCAGCTGCGGGAGGTCCAGCCGAGCGACCAGCGGACCCTCCGCAGTCATGCCTGCGGGAGGTCCGCTGCTCCCGCGGCTCCGGGGCGCCTCCCGCGCATGACTGCTTGGGGCGACCAAAAAGGTAGAGCCGCCCCTGCCCCCAGGTGACCCTAGCTGATACCCTCAGGAGAGTGATAACCAAGGTGGGAAGGGAATGAGATGCTGCAAGTGGCCGGGTCCGGATTGGGTCTTTATGCTGTGTACTGCGACGATGCCAGCTGAATTAATACTGGAGTAGCGTGGGAAGGTGTCCTACCTCGGTGGAAGATACAGGCAGCCTTCTCCAGAAACCTTCTGCAATGGATTGCAGAGTTCCTCCATGAAAGTTTCCTGGAGATCTCAAGGGTTCCCAGGCCATCCTTTTGTACATAAACAGTCTTTTTCGTGGGTCACCTTCTGCCTAGTTGATGTGGCCACTGGGAAGCAGCTAGCCACTCTGCTTTGTTAATTTTTAATTAAAAATAGAATACAAGGACACGTGACTCCAAATTATTACTTGATATTGCATTCTCACCAGAGGTTCTTTCACTGCCATCATGCTGCTGCTCTGTGACTGGCTTGACTGCTCTGGGGTTACAGACAGCTCCTGGCTCTCCAGGAGAATGGATCCCTCACTTGCCTGTCTCCCATTCTCCTCCTCCTCTTCCTCGTCCAAAGCCGCCTCCTTGGTGTTACCTGCGCTGCCCTGGGACTCCCACTCCTCAGAGGTAGCCACGTTGCTCTTACGAGTTGTGGTAGGGTTGCCGCTGAGCAGCGGTGGCTCCAGGCACCAGCGCAGCAGGGGTGTGCCTGGGGCAGTAAGCCACGGGGGGCACCCTGCCGGTCCCTGCGAGGTGGCAATCAGGCAGCCTTTGGAGGTTTGCCTGCGGGAGGTCCACCAGTCCTGTGGATTCGGTGGCTGAGGCATATGACGGGGAAGGAGTGGGCTGGGGAATGAATGCAATAAGCTTTTGTACTGTTAGTCTGTTTGCACATTCTACTAGTCGAGTATAAGAGAAGGAATCTATAGTAGGAATATGACTGTAAGTCCTGCAAAGCAGGGCAGGGGCTCACTTTCTTCCTGTGTGTGTCCTTTGCTTAGTCCAGTGAGGGGTCCTGATCTTGATTGGTAGTTCCTAGAGATCCCATAATATAAGTGTCAAATATTAATAATAACCAGGAACAGTCTCGTCTCTTCTTCTTCTTCTTTCCCTCTCTCTTGACCTGGGTAACAGTTGGCACTGGATAGCCCTCATGTAAGGGAGCCAGACTCGCCCTGTCAGGTATGACTCGCTTGCTGGGTATGGCTAACGCAGAGAACCTGTGAAACCTGGCACTGAGCCTTTGGCACATGAGCGAGTAGCTAGAAGCCTGGCTAATGTTCTCACACTTGCCAAATCTACTCTTTCAGGTAAATTAGATGTATATTTGCCCTTTCTACAAGGAAATGTACTGTTTTGATACTTGGTTTGGTGCAAGAGCATTTTGCGTGAAATCAGCATGAGTTGTGTTAATAGCCCTGATACTAGAATATGTTATGTTCTGTTTCCCAGACTCCTCTTGTAAACTAATGTATCCAAAACAGATTCCCCAGGCTTGCATGCATTTCTTCAGAATTTTCTCTTCAGCATTTTAAATGTTCTAAGAGACCATTTAGGGCTGCCTTGATATTGCTGAGTTTGTACTTAGGGTTAAAGAGCAGACACTTATTGCAAGAATTATGGGAATACAGTTTTTTTGGATCAGTGACTTTGTTGAACTTTCCAGCTTTTGTAAGAGCACCGCTAGGAAGTTATTGGAAATGGTTTGGCTTCCTGCACTTCCTTCTGACACATTTTTAGTGCAACTTAACCACAAAAAGCATTCAATATAGTCTAATACTTATGACCATGAAAAATAGATTAGAAATAATACTATTGGAAATCTGGCTTGAAAGGTTACCCTGTGGCATGTTGTATAATACATAGGTATACACCAGGGGTCGGCAACCTCTCAGAAGTGGTGTGCCGAGTCTTCATTTATTTACTCTAATTTAAGGTTTCACATGCCAGTAATACATTTTAACATTATTAGAAGGTCTCTTTCTATAAGTCTATAATATATAACTAAACTTTTGTTGTATGTAAAGTAAATAAGGTTTTTAAAATGTTTAAGAAGCTTTGTTTAAAATTAAATAAAAATGCAGAGCCCCCCGGACCGGTGGCCAGGACCCAGGCAGTGAGTGTGCCACTGAAAATCAGCTTGCATGCTGCCTTCGGCATGCATGCCATAGGTTGCCTACCCCGGTATAGAGTGAGTGTGTGTGTGTGTAAAAACACACACTTGCACATTCTAAAAGCTCCAGAAATACTTACAATTATCTCCCTGCACTGGCGTTTTGTTACACCTTTCCATTTTCTGTGTTGTATCTGTTCAGAACTTGATTTTACAATACTATCTTCTGACAAGTATGTGTGTTTATCCCAGCTCAGAGTGAGGCTATTGATAGCTATTTTATTCATTTTCTTTATAATTTAAAAAAAATTGATGCTATCTAAATACACACAGGAACATGTGGCTACATGGATTTTCATTGTTACCTCTGTTCTCCCTTCCCTGGTCTCACCAGCTGTTTTATTACACCCACTTATTGCATCTTGTTCTTAGGCTGTAAGTTCCTCAGATCGGTGACCATTTGTGTTTGAACAGCCCTTGGGGAAATGGTGGTGTCTAACCAGGGGTGAAAGTAACTTAAAGGACTTGCCGGTACTCTGGAATCCTGAGGAGGGGCGTGGCCTCCACCGGAAGAGGCGGAGCCTTTAAATTCCCAGGCCCTTTAAATCAGGATTTAAAGGGCCCGGGGCTAGGTCTGTGGTAGCAGCAGCTGGGAGCCTCAAGCCCTTTAAATCACCCCCTGAGCTCCCAGCTGCAGAGGTGGCTGGGAGCCCTGGGGTTCAGAAGCAATTTAAATGGGGGGATTTAAAGGGCCCGGGGCTCTAGCTGCTGCTACTGCAGCAGATCCCCAGGCCTTTTAAATTGCTGATGGAGCCCCAGGGCTCCAGCAGCAGGGCCCGGGGCTCCGGCTGCCGCTACCCTCCAGTTCCCTTTAAATCATCTCCGGAGCCCTGCTGCCAGAGCCCTGGGGTAGCGGCGGCAGGCCTCCGGTGGCTATTTAAAGGGCCCAGGGTGGTAGAGGCAGCAGGAGCCCCAAACCCTTTCAATAGCCACCAGAGCCCTGCCACCGCTACCCCAAGGCTCCGGCAGGCTCCAGTGTCTATTTAAAGGGCCCGGGCCCTGTAAATTGTCCCCGGAGCCCTGGGATAGCGGCAGTGGGGCTCCAGCGGTGATTTAAAGGACCCGGGACGGTTGCAGCGGCAGGAGCCCTGGGCCCTTTAAATCGCCACCTAAGCCCCACAGCCGCTACCCCAGCTGGGGCAGCGGGGCTCTGGCAGCAATTTCAAGGGCCCTGGGCTCCAGCCCTTTAAATTGCTGCCTCAGGAATCCAGTCCACTCTGGTATGGTGCACCAGCTCTTGCCAGCAGAGGTGGCAGGTTTGTAGAAATTTTGGTGGTGCCCAGAACCTGCCCCCGCCCAAACTCTGCCCCCCTAAACTCCACCCCCCACCTGCCCAAGACTCTGGGAGAGAGTTTGGGTGGGGGAGGAGGTCTGGGGTGCAGGCCCTGGGCTGGGGCAGGGGACTGGGATGCAGGAGGGGTGCAGGCTCTGGGAGGGAGTTTGGGGATGGGAGGGAGTGTGGAGGGAGGGGGAGCAGGGATGAGGGCTGTGGGGTGAGACGGGTGGATTTGGGATGTGGCTGGGGATGAGGGGTTTGGGGTGTTGGAGAGGCTCAGGGCTAGGACAGGGTTGGAGTGTGGGGGGGATGAGGGCTCTGGCTGGGGGTTTGGGCTCTGGGGTGGGTCAGGGCTGGGGATGAGTTTAGGGTGCAGGCAGGCTCCCCTGGGACTGGAGCCAGAGAGAAGGACTCCCCCTAGCCCTCTCCCTGCTGGCAGCAGCGAGCTCTGGGGTAGGGACCCCCTTCTCCCCACCCCCCCGGCAGCACATTCACTCCCCCACTGTCACTGCACGTGCTCCTAGGGGCCCTCTCAGGTCCAGGAATCCCCCTCGCCTCCCCTATGGTGGGAGCCATGCCAGAGGCGGGGGGGGCCTGCTGCTGCCCCTCACTGTAGCCTCACTGGGGCTGCCCTTTGCCCAGCGTGGGGCAAGATCAGTGACTGCGGGCAGGGGGGCAGCTGTACCGGTGGAGGGTCCCACTGGAAAATGAAAGGGTCCGAGAGGGAAGGGCAGCCTGCCCTGGCGGTAGTAGAGGGGGGCACTAGGACCCTGTGGCAGCAGTTAATGCAGGCAGGCAGCATGGAGCTGCAGGAGATGGGGAGAGACAAATGCTCTGCTCCAGGACCCAGAGAGGTGCATGGGGGCAGCAAAGGGGGGCCGTGGCACACTCAGAGGAGGTGCCGGGGGGGGGGGGGGGTTGCAGGGGGTTACATTCGTGGAGCCGGGCTCCCAGACCCTCAATTTTGCTGGAGCCTGGAGGTGGAGTCAGAGAGGGAGAGAATGCTCCATTTTCTTGCCAGTAGCTACTGCACTTTTTCTTACTGGTCCTCCGTACCTGCCCGTACGCGCTTACTTTCACCTCTGTGCCCAACGTACTGGAGTTGGGACCCTGGGCACTTCGGTTCAGTTCCTGGCTGTGGCAAGAGACTAAATGTGTGGCCTCAGGCAAGTCACTTAATCTCTTTCCCCATGTGTAAAATGAAGATATTTCCCTACCTCATAGCAGTACTGAGGAAAACTGGTAAGTGGTCACAAAATACAGTGCCCTGCATAAGTACCTAGAGTCTGATATGGGTTCTCTGGGCACTACCATAATACTAATTTTATTATATTGTTGATTGTATGGAGAGGAAAAGTGAGCCAATTTGATAGTTTGTCCAAGTTCCTGTAGAAAGCGTGTAAAGGACAGGAGACTCTTAACTGTGTTTAGCACTTACATGGTACTTATGAGCTGCCGTCTCCTTCAGTGTGTGTTTGGTCTCAGGAGAGTAGGGAACTGCTGAGAGGTTAAAGTGTGCAATCAATGGTTTGATATTCAAGGCTCTTACAGAAGCATATAAGCCCTCCTCCTTCCCTTAGAGGAAAAATATTCTACAATGGTGTCTGATTTTTATCTAAATGACAGATTTCTCCCCAGCTGTGCTGAACTGTGGGGTTTTGTGCCTGGGTAAGAGGTGTGCTGTAGAAGTGATTTATAATAACAGCATATGGCCAGGTTGGAATGTGGAGAGCAGGCACTTCCCAACAGTTCAGTTCTGGTTTTCATGCACTTGTTTGAGGAGTGAGTTGCTTTTCTCATATCCTGTCACCTGTTCTGGCAGCAAAATGGGAGAAGGGGCCCCAACCCCCACTCTCCACATGTGGCTTGTTTTGCACAGAGATCCAGGCTGCAGTTATAAATCAGCTTTTATAATGCTGAGAAAAGTGGAAGTGCTCTGCTGTTTGCAAACTGCACCTTTCCTTCTGTTCCCCTTATGAGCTTATTGCGTTTGGATGATGTCATTTTTATGCTTATCTTTTTGCTTCCTCAAAGAGCTTCCATCACTTGTTTGTTTTTTTTAATAATAGATAGTAGATTAATGTAGTAAATCTTAACCCCATGTTACAAAGCTTTACCCTTGCTAGTGGCATGGTATCTGATATTAATGGATGGGGGGGGGTTAAGGTGATTATTTTTAATATCTGGGGTCAGGTGCCAGGGGATCCTCCCCAATCCAACAGCATACACATGAGAACTCTAAATGCATGGAAGCAGTTTCTCTACACAACTTAATTTAAAAGTTTAAATTTCAGACTAAAAATATTTATGATGAATTGTTTAGTTAGTAGCCCCACTAGCTGATGGAGACAAATTGCACTGGCTTTATCTTCAGCCTTCTACCATACACTCCTCCCTCTTAGCATGCACTAACATTACTGCAGACTGTCGTCCTAGCTCCTGGCACACAGGAGGAAGTAAGTTTCCACCCATTATTCCAAGTGCAGCAGTGATGATAAATCAAGGGATGTCAGGAGGCTAACAGGTGGCAAATTTTTCTTGCTTCAAAAGGCAGTGGGAATCCACCTGTTTTGAGCAGCTGGGATTTTCAGCCCTGGTTCCTCTTAGACTGTACAGGAGCTGCTAGGAGTAGGAGAATTTTCATGTAATATGAAAATGGTGACTTCTTGGTGCCCATGCAAAGTTCATCTGTGGTTGCTCTGTGTGATCACACAGACAGGTGCTTAATCTTAGTAACAAAGAACTATTGAATCGTGGCTGTGATTGGCTCATGCTTACTCCTATGCTAGTATGTCCAGAGTAAGGATGTGCATTTTTCTTCATACCCAGGTGACATCTATTCCCTTATACTTCCCCCAAATCTCTGATCACTCTATAGCTTAATAATGTAAACGCTTCAGATCACTTGCCACTCCTTGTGCACTTTTATTGCCCATATTCAGGGAAGCTTCACCAGAGAGACTGGCTCCCTTTATTTGTGCAGTCACCATCCTTAGTAAATTAGTAAATATTTTCACCGTTAGCGCTTCCTTGGTTTCCACTGCTTTCCAGAGATTTCCCAACTGAAAGCTGTTCATCACAGGCGTCTTGTGAAGGAGCAAGCAGTCATCTAAGTGTTGGTACGCACAGTAAATCTGGTACATCATGGACATTTTTAAGGTTGCAATTTTAATATTTTTTTTATTTACAATGGCTCACTCTAGTTTCCTTCACTTTGAGGAGTCTGTGAAATTGGCAGAATGGTAGTGGCATTTCACAAAGCTGCCAGCATTGTTTGTCCTCATATATCAACTTTATTTTTCATGATTTGTCAACTCAAGTTGATCCATCATGTCACATCATATGAGGGCCTAGGTTTGTTGTTATGTTTGTGGAATCTGTCCCCCTCTACCACTACTCCAAATGCCTGATACACCTCTACCCTGATATAACGTGACCTGATAACACAAATTCGAATATAACGTGGTTAAAGCAGTGCTCCGGGGGGGGCGGGGCTGCGCACTCCAGCAGATCAAAGCAAGTTCAATATAACGTGGCTTCATCTATAATGCGGTAAGATTTTTTTTGGCTCCCGAGGACAGTGTTATATCGGGGTAGATGTGTATTTATTTCAAAACTTAAATGTTAAGCTCTCTGTGGCAGGGCCCATGTCTTGTGACTGTAAGTCACCAGGCATTCTTATAGAGCTGTATAAATAACATACTGTAACAGCGGGTAACTACCCCTTCACCACTATGGTCTGCTGACTACGCCAGCATATGGCCCATTGTCCACCTTCTCTGGTATCTCTCTGGGTAAGAATCCCAGCTTTTCCCACTCCTCCTTTTATGACCATTAATTACCAGTCAACCCTGCTCTCCACTTAACTGTTTTCTCTTCCACTAAAGATTTTGCCTTTCTTCCTTCAGACAGCCAACTCTTGTCCTCAGTAACAGGTTGAATCCAAATTATTTGCATTTATACTAGGTGCCCTTTATTGGAGAGAGAACTAGGACCAGGGAGGAAAGAATGTACTTGATTTCATTCAGAGCAGACTAGATGACTTTGTTACAAGGGTCAAAAGTTGGCAGCTGTGACTTTGCATGTCAGAATCCATGTCCGCTCCTTTTGCTTTCTCCCCTTCTCTCTCCCCCAAAACATGGCCTGCTGCCAAGGAGCGAGCTGGTCTATCTGTCCTCTCAGTAACTCCGTTCTCCTCCTGGAAGTGGCTGGCTCCCTTTAATGAGGCTAATCTACTTTTTCTGAAGGCTTCCCCTACTTTGGTGTTGAGGGATATTACTCCCCCAACACACACTGGTCCAGTGGGTCTGAGAACTTTTTAGTCACCCTAAGGGACTTTTCCTGTACAGTACAACCTGCAATTTCTTCCTAAAGTGTCAATATATCAAATCTCACAAGAATAAAAATACACAGGAAAGGCTAATTTATATGTCCGGGCATAGCCAAGTGTCACAAACAGTAAAGGATATGGCAGATGAAGATCTTTCTAAATAAATGGCTTGCTAGAGAAGTTTAAATGTCTGTGTGCATACAGAACAGGGGTGAATGGTGCAGGAAGCCAGACCCTCAGCTGATGTAAATCATTGTAGCTCCATTGGCCCCACATATCTAAAGCGGGAAGACTTCTCTTTTGCGGCTAGTATTGGCTGCTGTGGAATTCCTGGGGCATTCAAAAGCCAGTGTTCCGTCAAATGCTGGCCCATCATATGGGAATTTGCATGGGGCTTGGCCTTGGTACATCAGGAAGCACTGAACTGCATTAACTGAAGCTGCACACTGCTGCGTTGAACCAATAGATGGCATGGAGGTTAAAATGCCTGTGCCTTGCCTACACTAGTGCTTCCACTGGGGTGCTAGAGCAGCAGTGGGGAATTGGAAGAGAAATGTTTGTGCAAATGTAACCCACACACCACCTGGGTGTGGTGTTCTGTCCCATCTGTGGGCACTGAGATCGCTTGGAGAAAGAGAGAGAGAAAATGAGTCTGCTCTACAGCCTTAGCTAACAGCCAGTTGGCTTTTAGCTCATGTGGTAGAGGCTCGTGCATTAAGCTCCAGAGGCCCCAGGTTCGATCCCGCCTGCTGTTACACAAACACCACCTTATTGGCTGGGAACTCCACTGGCACTTCACAGTTTGCTCGGTTGATGGCTTCGCTCCAGCCATTTTAGTGGTAATTTTTCTGAGAAATTCTAAATGACTGATCCTGCAGACTTTTTTTTTTTGTTTGTTTGTAGAATTGCAAAAGCTATTTGTTCACACTGGGAAGATTGCAATGGGCTTGTCGCTTCCGTTTCAATCACATTGATTTTCTGGGTCACAGCTTGTTCAACCTATTTTGGCATATGGCTCAGAGTTCAAATAGTTCCACCCAAATGCTTTACTTTCCCAATAAGTGGTAATGTGCTGCTATTAATAGTAGGACACCAATTGACCCTCCTCAGAAAAAGGCAAAATAACATTAGATTAAAAAAAAAATGTACTGTTGGCAAGGTCCAGTGATCATTTAAAAAGTTAAACTGACTCTGAGTTTTTTAAATGATTTTAGAATATGTGAAATGCACAAAACCCCCTGAAGTTATTACTGTATAACATTTAGATAGTGTTAATTGGAGTTGGGGTCTAGGGGAGCAGCAGGTAGCATTGTGCGCTAGGTGCTGTACAAACACAGATGAAGACACTGTCCCTGCCCCAAATAGTTTACAGCTGAAGTCATGTCATTCTGATGCATATGATAATGGGTCAAACCTTGCAACATCTCTCAAGGGTGGGATGGGCCTGCTGGAAGGTTTCCTGTGGCTTAAGGCACAGAATGGTAGCGCAATCATTTTACTCTGAGATCGTCAGATAAACTATACTCTGTAGGCTTATTCATCATCTATTCATTCAACAATTATGAAAATTCAGTCCACCAAGAGTGTGTAGCTAATTACAAAAGAGTCTAGTTTGGCTAGAAATGTAGTTGGTCTTAAGAGATAGAAATGCATATACTCTTCATAGTGAAGTCCTTTCCACCTAATTTGGTATCTCACTCTTTAAATTTTCAAGGGAGCTTTATGATGAACAAAACTGCATAAAATTCCTCTTGCGAAAGGAAGTTTTATAAGACTGATGTGTAGATACTGTTTCTAGAGGCTTCAGGAAATGGGCATTGCTACATCTGGAGAATAACACGTTAGCTGGATTTCGGGTTTGTTCTAAGCCACTCTGTATCCTTGATGTGTTGCACTGAAAAAATACTGGGAGTCATTTTGGGAACCCTGGGATCAGCCCTGCAAATCACTGCTTTCATGCAGATGTTTGATTTGTCTTCGCCTCTTTGTTATCTACTTTCTGGCAGCTTTTTAGACTTTCAGAGTTTAAAGGAGATAATGCCAGAGCTAACAGTCGGTTTGTGAAGTTTGGATTGGGAGTATCAGGAATTGCCAATGGGCAGCTGAAACTTGGGGAGACTGATAAGAGGGGAGGAAATTGGATACAGTATCCTCTTTATAAAACTGTCCTTTTGAAGCTGGTTTTGTGTATGTGTATTTATCCCTGTGTCCTCTGAGCTAGAATGAATGTAAAGATTACAAAGTCAGCAGTGTAAGGCAGGGGATGGAATGTGCAGAGCCTCACTATTGCTACAGTTCTGGCTTCCTCAATGGTTGCAGTTGGTAAGGTAACATTAAGGATTTTTCAAATAGAGGAGCGTTATTGCTGCTTCTCCCCATCTACTGGCACCTCTGTACCCTAATTCATTTTAGGAAAAGCAAGGTAGAGGTACGTAAATGTGGGGATGCAAAGATGTATCCTGTGAGACAAGGAAAGCTGCTTGAAAGAAACTGGAGTGTAACTTTAAAAAGCTACTTAAAATATACATTAGAAGCATGAAGTACAAGTAGAAATATTTTGACTTGGGATTTTCATTTGTTAGAGCAAAACAAAGAATATCTGTTAGATCTGGGCCTTGAGTGGTACAGTGTAATTCTTCCTCAAAGCGTCTATTTTAATTTTGGTGACTCCATGTAGATTAGGTCCTATGGTTCTGCAAGAAAAACAGATAAGTTAGAACTGAAAAATACCTAGTCCAGTCTCTGTGCCAATTCAGTATTGTTCTCTACAGTATATTTTGTGTGATTGGTTGTATAGCTAAATGCCTAGAGAGAGAGAGAGAGAGAGGGGAGGATTTTAAGGAGACACTCAGGAGGTTACTTGTTTCACTTGGAAATGTATGTGCTCCAAAGTAGGAGAAAACTAGACATTTGAATAGTGTGCACTCTTGTGAGCTCTGAAGTAACGGACTGAGGGCCGATTTTAGGGGAGTCCATAAGCATAGAAATAAAAGTAGAGCGGGATCACCACTCTTAGGGGGAGAATGAAGATATTCGAATTAAGACGAGGGAACCTAGGGTGCCACTGGACCAGATTTTAACATCTAAACCTCAGAGATACCAGGGAGGTTCTAGTAGTAGGTTCTTGTTTTCTGTTGTGCTTGTCATAAGATATGGTGGCTTGGTGCACACATTTCCTGGAGCCTCAGGGTGCCTGCCTTTCGTGGTCTGACTTTCTCGACACTGACTGGTAGTCACAGAAATCTCTCACTATGGTTAGTATGAAATGATGCCTATTGGCTACACGTGGTGTGTTTGGTTAAAGCAGGACGACGTTTGTTCCTTTACCTTGTTGATGAGCTTGTCTAGACATCGTGTGTACATGAGTCAGATGCAAGGCAATGGCAACAAATCTTGCTGCTCCAGTGGTAAAACCTATATAACTCATATTCCTGAAGTTAAATTTAATGGGTTTCCTGTAAGTTTTTCTTCAGAATTAGCCAACGACTGGTGAGGATCTTCAGGTTGTTTGCATTGGTTTTCAGTTCTTCAATCAGACTTAGAGATGCTTTTGTCCTCTCCACAGTGGTCTTTCCAAGTGGTTGATGCAAGGTCTTTCCAGCTGGGGCAGTGTTAGGAAACTGCATCCTTCAGGCTTTTGCTGTGTTGGTTGCATTTTAGTGAAACTCTAAATCAGCATTTGGGGAAATAAGCTATTTTTGAGGTTATTGTGTTTTGTGAAGGTGTCAAGGTTCCTCCCCCACTCTGAAATTTAGGGTACAGATGTGGGGACCTGCATGGACCCTTCTAAGCTTAATTCCTAGCTTAGATCTGGTAACACTGCCACCAGCCAGAATTCCAGTGTCTGGCACATTCCCTGTCCCCCCAAAACTTTCCCCTCCCTGGATAGTCTTGAGGCTTTTCCACCAAGTCCCTGGTGATACCGATCCAACCCCTTGGATCTTAACACAAGGAGAAATTAACCATTCCCCCCTACTTTTCCCCACCAACTCCTGGTGAATCCAGACCCAATTCCCTGGGATCTTAAAACAAGAAAGAAAAAAAAATCAATCAGGTTCTTAAAAAGAGAACTTTTAATTTAAAAAAAAAAAAGTAAAAATCATCTCTGTAAAATCAGGATGGAAAATATTTTACAGGGTAATCAGATTCTTATGACCCAGAGGAACCCCCCCTCTAGCCTTAGGTTCAAAGTTACAGCAAACAGAGGTAAAATCCTCTCAGCAAAAAGGAACATTTACAAGTCGAGAAAACAAAAATAAGACTAACACGCCTTGCCTGGCTATACTTACAAGTTTGAAACATGAGAGATTGATTCAGAAAGATTTGGAGAGCCTGGATTGATGTCTGGTCCCTCTCAGTCCCGAGAACAAACAACCCCCAAAACAAAGAGCACAAACAAAAGACTTCCCTCCACCAAGATTTGAAAGTATCTTGTCCCCTTATTGGTCCTCTGGTCAGGTGTCAGCCAGGTTTACTGAGCTTCTTAACCCTTTACAGGTAAAAGAGACATTAACCCTTAACTATCTGTTTATGACAGAAGGTCTGAACAAGGCAATGCTGCTATATTCCCTAATGTCAAAGGGGTACAAGATGAGGCCTGGAAGGCTTATAGCCCTATTGGCACTTACAGGCTTTAGCTTTTAGAAATTCTGAACAAGAGATTGGCTAACTAGGCAAGATGTGTGGGTGTGAGAACTTTTTTCTCTGAAACGCTTCAAGTGAATTATCTAGGGCACTTATGTATGTGTAACCCACCCTGTCATATATGGAGTAAGTATAAGTGCATCAGTCAAGAAGCAAATATAATGTCATTGGGGTTAAAAAACAATATCCTCTAGGTTGCAAATCTCTCCATGTTCACATTTGTAGAAAACAAAACATGCAATAACCAGTTGACTTAGCAGTGTATTCATCAGAACAATGAGATCACTAGGATTCCAGCAGCTTGCAGTGCCTTTAGAATTCTGCAGTGTATGTCCCTACCTGTGCATAACTTCCCCAAAGTCATTGTGTGAGCCAGGTGGGATGTGTAAAGCAGCATTTCTCAAACGCTTGTCCATGGAATGCTTGCTGGTAGTTTGCAGAGAGCCAGCCAGTCCACATGGTGCTGCCCTTCTTGCTTCTTTTCAGCAGCCAAATTCCACTAAGAGAACTAAAAATACACTGGGAAAGTAACGTTCATTTTCCATGTAACAAATTGTTGTCGTTGCCACTGGGATTTTATGTGACAGAGCAGGAAGGGAGGTGGTCTGTGTGATTGCAAACTGGAGGGGAGCTGCCCATGACAGACTCTAAGGTGTGTCCATGCTTTTAAAAGTAATCCCTGATCTGAAGGTAAATGTAGAACTCGCGTAGTGCTTGGTGTACAGTAAGTATCAAGTCAAGGGGAGAAGACCCGACTGACTAACTGCTTGAGCATTTGGCTCAGTCTCTCTGTAGTTCTTCATGGGCATACTCAGCATAGCACATCCACTCCCGTAGTTACAGAACATCCTCATTTGCATAGCTGCTGTCATACTAGTAACATGATACCTGTGATGCAGGTCATCGTGTGGTCTATCCATTTGGAGCAGACTCATATTATAGTAGGTCCAGTTCTGATGGCAGCATTGTAGTTCAAAGGTCATGAAGGCTTCTGCACCGGAGTGTCTCCTCTCCTCTGGATAAATCTGCAGTCGCAGCCCAGAGTTTCTCATGTCCGTTTACCAAGCCCTACAAATTAGTTGTATGACTGAACAGATGTGGTGTTTGGAAGATAGGCGCTGTAGGTGGCACATGTTTGCTCCCTTTAATGCTTAAAGTTGAGGTTCTTTCCTTGCCAGGGAAGTTAGATGATGGAATCTGCTTGTATATCAGTTTTCTGCTCTTCATTTCCATGCTAGCTGGCAGGGCTTGAACCAGCCTTGCCAAATAGGAGTGAATTATTTTGTTTATTTTCTGAAGAGTGTAGGTTGTGGTATGACTTTCTGAGAAGTTATGTAGATAGCTTTGTACTGTGTCCGGATCTTGCTGAATGTGCTTTCCTCCTCCTCCTCCTCCTTATCCTCATCCTTTGTGCTTATGGGTGAGGAAGTGTGGGTTACATTTGTTCTTGGTTAACATTTCTTCTGTTGCCATTTCTTAATGGAAACTAAACTACCTGGGACCAGGTTTGGCTTGCAAAGCAAGCTTATAGGCAAATCTTGCATTTGATCTTTCAGTATTTCTGAGGAGTCCATCAGTTTGTATCTTAAGATGCTGAAGGACAAAAAATCCTCTAGGATCTGCCTGGCAGAGCTCTGCTGTGGTGTTCTCTCTTTTTATGAGATTTTGACTCCCAAGCTTCTGCCCATAGACTGCGGAATAAAGTTCAGATCTACTGTACAAATGAGTCACGTGTATGATTCTGATTTACTAGTGGGGAAACTTAGATGCTCTGGACAGCATGATTCCACCCTTAAATGAGCTGAGTATGGAGGTTAATAATCTTAATGGCTACAAAAGCCTTAGTGGGATAAATGAAGAATGGGCCTGAGCTGCAAAATTCAGATGAGATGCTGAGCAAAGTTCAGGGCGCTTCAGATCTGGGGGTTCAATTTAGGGTCACCCAGAAGAGGCTAAACATTTTCAAGAGGAGAGCATCATGTCCTTGAATCTGAAAACATTTCTGTTTCTTTTGCCAATGAATCTCATGAATTCCATGTGCAAGAGTGGTGCTTTCAGGAACATAAAGAACATGGAGCCAAACTTGCCAGAAGGCTTAATTTTTCATATTATTGCTGAATTATATAGTGCCCTGAAGGGCTGTAACAGGGTGGTCTGTCACTTTAAGGGCCAGGGGGCTTTTGGGCCAGCCATCCCTGTTCTGAAGTGTGTGTGGGCCTTGTCCCCAGCTGGGAAAGGATTGGCTGATTTTTCTGGTGAGCACCTGATTCCTATAAAGGCTGAAAGCTCAGTTAAGGTGGAGAGCTACTGGAAGTAGGTTTATTCTGTAGTGAGGGGCTTTCAGGTAAAGGGCCTTTTCGACTGGAGAAGATCTGCCAAGACTGTGGAATGAAGCCCTTCAGGAGCTAAGAACCATCGCAAACCTCACCGTCTCCTGCTATACGTGCAGGGCACATTTCTTTGACCATGTCTTCTCCAAGAAATGCATAGCAACATGTACAGTAATGCCTCCCTTAACATTATAGTTACGTTCCTGAAAAATGCTACTTTAAGCGAAACGATGTTAAGCGAATCCAATTTCCCCATAAAAATTAATGTAAAGGGGGTGGGGGGTTAGGTTCCAGGGAAATTTTTTTCGTCAGACAAAATACTAATACTAAATGCACACGCACTCTTATATACAGTATAAGTTTTAAACAATTTAATACTGTACACAGCAGTGATGATTGTGAAGCTTGGTTGAGGTGGTGAAGTCAGAGGGTGGAATAAGGATATTTCCAGGGAATGCCTTACTGCTAAACAATGAACTAGCACTCGGCTGAGCCCTCGAAGGTTAACACGTTGTTAATGTAGCCTCACACTCTACAAGGCAGCCCGAATGGAGGGAGGGAAGACAGCATGGCAGAGAGAGACGGAGACGCACACCGTGAGAGACACACATTGCCCCTTTAAGTATGCTGACCCCACTCTAAGTACTTTGCCTTTTTAAGTAGATCAGCAAGTTGAGATAGCAGCTGCTGCCAGCAGCTCCCTCCATCCTGAGCCTTGTCGTGCCCCCCATGGAGATAAAGTACAGGAGTGAGGGGAAGGGAGGCACCCCTGTGCACAGCAAGCAGGAGGCTCCCTCCCGGGAACAACTTCCAGGCAGAGGGCAGGACCAGCACATGGCAGTGGCGGGAGGGACAGCTGAACTACCTGGCAATTGATAGCCTACTGGATGGCTGCCACATAGGGAACTTAGGGGAGCGGGGAGCTTATGGGGGGCTGCCGGTCCACCCTGGTTCCAAGCCCCCACCAGCTAGCTCCAACAGGCTGCTCTTCCTGCAAGCAGTGGACAAAGCAGGCGGCTGCCAAACAACATTTTAAGGGAGCATTGCGCAACTTTAAACGACCCATGTTCTCTAATTGATCAGCAACGTAACGAAACAACATTAACCGAGATGACTTCAAGTGAGGAGTTACTATATTAAAAAACCAAACCCCTACCAAAACAAGATATGCTCCACTGCCTGCACTTCTCCTGCAGGGAGGGGATGAGGGAACAAAACCATGAGATGTGTAGCCACGTTACTTAATGCACTACTCACAGGTGGCCTGATACTAGGGTGATGTTTGGTATAAGGACCTGTATAGAATAGAATAGGAGCAGGGAGCCTTTGGCAAGGAAGCCCCTAGGGTGACCAGATGTCCCAATTTTATAGGGACAGTCCCGATTTTGGGGTCTTTTTCTTATATAGGATCCTATTACCTCCACTCCTTGTCCTGATTTTTCACACTTGCTGTCTGGTCGCCCTAGAAGCCCCATGGCTACGGAAAGTTAACAATTGGGTTTGTGTTGAACTCTTTTGTTTTGGAGTTTGTTGAAAATTGTTGGTGCAGCCAATAATTGGTTGTATGAAGAAAGGGCATGAACAGACTGACGGTGTAGTGTTTAATACTTCCTGGGCTGGGGACACAGGCAAGCAGCATACAGACCAGAAAACTTTGCAAGGGAAATATGGAACAATAAACTACATTAGTGTGTATGCATAAAATACATCTCAAATCCAACTTTAAAAGCATGACCCTATTGACGTGGGGGCTGTATGAACACGTGCCTGGAAGATCTTACAGTAAGAGGTTATAGGTGACAGGTGGGGAAGGGAGATATGATCAAATCATAAACATAAATTTTATATACATCAATCTTCTTTTGATCATTTATAAAATGCCAAAGGCCCCTCAAACCATTGCTAAGATGTTTAAACTCCATTGACTTCACTGACAATGCTGATTTCTAGCAGAGTGAGATCAGCAATTAGTGAATCACTGCGCTTGAGACAGACTGGCAGCCATTGCATAGGAGATAAATGGGCAAATTGCTCTTTTTTGGGAAGCAGCTAAAGCCCAAAAGGGGATTTCCATGTCTAGATCATAATTCCTTTGTGGGAATATACAGACTTAATCAGACAAGTCTCATGAAGCTGTGGAGTAAGCGCCTCTAAATGAGAACCTAATAGTTTAACTTTTAGGACTAGCTAGTAGCACAACTCTGAAAAACTGTGGAAGAATCAACCAGAAGGAGTGGAGAAGGTTGAACATGCCGCTGTTTAAATTGATTGCAATCAAGTTATGGAAAGGGGCAGGAATAAGCTAAAATAATACTGCAGAAGAACAAAAAATGAAACTCTGCAGTGGTGTCACTATACTGGGAGACTACATCAGTGCAAGTCTAGGGAGATACCCAATGGTAGTGAAGTATCAGGGGGTAGCCGTGTTAGTCTGTATCCACAAAAACAACAAGGAGTCCGCTGGCACCTTAAAGACTAACAGATTTATTTGGACATAAGCTTTTGTGGGTAAAAAAACCTCACTTCTTGGTAGTGCTAATCCTTGTAATGCAAAAGGATTTTAATGGAAATGTACCGGGATACTGCTATGATGGGGACTGTCATGGCAGTACGACTTCAGTGCTGGATCACTACTACAGTGCTGCAGTTAGAATGTGAGATTACACATGGATAATTCTTGGGAGCTGTTGGAGACTCCATAATGTCCTTGTGACAGATTTTATTTAGGACTGACACATTCACCCCTCTGTGTCCAACACTTGTTCATTCCCTTTGCCTCAGCTTTTGTTTACCTTCAAAGCTTTGCAAAACATTTGGAATTTTCAGTGTCTTGTGTCCATTTTCAAACTTGTTACAGTGTTTCTTTGCACCCAACCTGTTCAGATTAATTTTCATGTAAAGGAATATGGCCTTAATCCAGGAAAGATAAGAGAAATAATTACACAAATAAAGAGTTTACTGCATAGAAAAAAGTTAAGGCAATATGAAAATTATCACTGTCCATGCTGTTGCCAACATCATTCTCCAGGTCAGTCCATTTTCTTTTAAAAGTGGTATTCAAAGTGGTATTCAAAGTCACAAGTTTTATGGAAAAAACGCCTGTATAATTTTATGAAAATAAACCATTATTTTGTAACAAATCTTAGGCTGCTTTAGTTGTCACTGTTGCACATTTCTAATTTCATAGCAGCAGTGGGATTAGAACTCAAATCTCAGTCTTCAAAAGTACAGGTCCCTACCCCTTGAGCTGAAGAGGAATCTATATTAACATATGGTATGTGACACACTGCTGATCAGTTACAGCTCCATCCAGGAGCAATGGCGTGGGCATGCTAGTTCATTTGCAGTATGTTACAGCTTGGGTTTCCTAACAGATTGCATAACAGGGTTAACTACACAACTTCTATACTTGAAGTAAACCTTTGCATCTATGCTGACAAGCAGGCTGAAAATGTCAAGTTTCAGTCTGTGCTTTGACATTAAGACCTCCGTTTTCAGCAGTTAAGAGATGGAGGGGTCCCCAACCAGAACCTCAGATCTCCCCTTCCCTCAGGAAGGAAGATGTAAGAGCTGGATGCAAACTCTGTGGCTCAGGCTCTTTTAGTTTTAATACAAAACCTGAGGATCTGCATTACCTAGCACCCATGCTCATACGTTATCTGCCCTTGATTTGATCATAGCAGATACTGTATAACAATAATACCTGCTGTGTTAAAGCTCTTTCCAGGCATTATGTAACATCCTCATACCAGCCTGGTGAAGTAAGTATTATACCCATTTTACAGATGATGGTCTAAATCTGAGGTAGAGTTTGACTTCCCCAAGGCCACTGAAGGAGACGTGTCAGAGCTGAGATTAGAACTCAGAGCCTCCTGACTCCCGAGATCTCCAGGATGAGGCCTAGATCTATAACTAACATCTTGGGACTCATACCGGCCTATCAGGATAAAATCCAGCATGTGACTGCCAGGCATCCCCAAATAATTCCTGCCTAGCAGAGGGAGTGAAAAAACTCAACCCCTTCTGACATTGCTGGTATCTGCAGTCATTTCAGCAAGGGAAAAGCTTCAGCGAAAGTGCTGACAAAGCAAGAGATGGCCTTTTTTAAAACCCATCATAGGAAACAAATTGTGTATCAAAGTGAATCTCAGCTGTATATTGGTCTTGCTGAGTCTTTGCTTATTCCTGTCAAATTAAAAGCAACAAGCAGAAGGCTTCCTTTGTGGATGGCTCTTGCCTGCTATATGTATTAATACCCTTCCCCTTTGAGGAGAAGGGGATTTGAGTTTGTTTACAATGTCAAGGAGAAGGTTAGGGGGCTTATGCTGTTCTGTGAAGATTAGGCATTATGTAATGATCCCAGTCTGAATCAACGGGATTTGTGTTATCACATGAAGGGTATTATGAAGCTGTCAGTAGAAGTTAATAGACGTTGTTTTGCTTGGTTAAGGGTGGTCTGTTTATGCTGCACTATCAATAGCAATGAAATGGACATCACGTTCCAATGGGAAGCAGCTTCTTAAATGTCACATTATAAAATAGAGGAGCAAAACTTTTCTTTGTGGAGTGAATGAGTTGGCAGGCAGACACCTCAGATGTTAGCTGTAAGATTCCTGCTGGCTTGTTTTTATAATCCTTGGGTTTGATAGAATTTAGTTGAACTTTATATTAGCATGAAAATACAGCAAAACTCCAAAACAGAGTTTCTATAGAGCGGTTGAGACCAGTTGTTGCTGCCATTCCAAAATCCCGTCCTGGCTACTCTTCAAGACTGCTGCTGATGCAAATGGCCTATTTATGAATAGACACTACTCCCAAAGGAAGGCACACAGCACTGTAGAAATATCTACTCTGTTGAGGTCAAATACTTTCAAACATAGAAAGTGAGTCACTCTTAACCAGGTAAAAAGAGTTCAAATTTTCATTGAGTAGTCCAATATTGCATGAAGTTCATTCTTAAAACAGACACCAACATTAAAAGAGGGAGTCCCAGAGCCTGGTTAGCATCCCTTAGTAAATGCAGATTCAGAGAGTGAATGTCTGGATTTTACAGTGAAAGATACTGAAGGGTGTATATATACTGCACCATAAGTTAGGTTTCAGAGTAGCAGCTGTGTTAGTCTGTATCCGCAAAAAGAACAGGAGTACTTGTGGCACCTTGGAGACTAACAAATTTATTTGAGCATAAGCTTTCGTGGGCTACAGCCCACTTCATTGGATGCATGTAGTGGAAAACCGGATGCCTGGCAACCCTACTTGCTGCTCTGATATATGCTTCCGCCACCTCCATATTAGTCTGTTGCTGTTTAAGTAGCAACCTATGTGGAATGAGGAGCACATGTTGCAGGAGAAATGGGTTTGGAGAAGCCATGAGGAAGTTAGTCTGTATGCCCATGGCTTCAATGCTAGCTGCAGTGGCAGTATCTCTGTAAATAGTTCTCCTTATAAAGAGTCAGTTTAGTTTTACAGGCCTGGTGTCCTCGCATGCAGCATGTGAAAGCATGCTCTCTGCAGGGCTACATCTTAAACTCCGTCAGAAGACTAAGCTGGTGGAGAATGTCGGTAGCCCATGTGTCAAGCTCCACATCTCCCTGTGAGCATGCTGCAGCAGTACTGCTTGGGCTGCACTGGCTTGTCTGTGGGGTCCTGGGGTAGAGTTAGCTGTTGGCTTGGACTGGTGAAGCTGTAGGAGGTCTGGGACCCACCTGAGCCTTCCTCTCTCCCTGTCAGTACAGCTACACTTGAGTTAGGGGAGGCACTCGAGCTGGACTTCTTGTAGTACATAGGGGAGTCTGCCGGCAGAGCAGGTCCCTAAACTTTGAAACTGACTCTCCCACCCCAGTTTGAAAAAAAACCCAAACAGTTTAAAGTCTGATTGAATAAGCGGGTTTAGAGCATTCTCATTGAGGTGGTATTAGGCAGAGGGATCCATGCATAGGGGCTATCGTAGAAGGAAAACCTGAAGATGAGAGAAAAGGATATGTGGTGAGATGCGCTGGAGTGGCAGGAAGGGGGTGGGCATTCATAAGAAGCGAGCAGAGACACAGGCCGGGATGGAGTTGTGTCAAACAATGTAAAAACAAAGAGCAGGGCTTGCTAGTTCACGTGTTTGAAGAAATAAATTAGACCTGTGCCTTACCTTGGATATAGCACTGGTTTCTTTTGAGCACTTAGTGCCCGGTTATTTTATAACACCAACACTGTGTTAGGTGCTTCACAGAAGGTTTAGAAAGACATGGCCTCTTCCAGAAAGATTTGTTCCAAAGTAATGGTGTGACACAACGAGTGAACCTGTTGCACCAGTACTGCATGTGCTGCATTGGCTGTCTGTTGGCTCCAGGGTGGAGATTACAGTTTTGGGAGGGGATGGAAAAGGGGTGCAGGAGGCCAAGAATGAGAATAGTATGATGATATGGTTATTCTCACTTCAGGTGGCTGAGTGGTTCCATATGTGGCTTTTTTAGTATGGTGAGCAGGTGAGAAGCAGGATTTCATTCCTAGTTCCAGTAGGTTTTTTAAATCTATGGCAGGCATGTTCTGCACTTGATGCCTGTGCTTTGTTTAATAATAAGCTGTTACTTTTTGCACAAGCACATACATTAGAATTAAACAGTAACTTCTACTGGAACTGAAGACTAGGATGTTTTTGGTAACTCCCATCACAGCTCTTGGGTTTCTCGTCACTTTCTGCTCTGGCTACTCTAGCTCCTGTACCCTCTTGCTTAAGTTTTATATAGTTTAATGAAATTTATCTGTGTAAAGGTGCTTACGGCCACCTTTATTACTGGAGAAGGAGAGCTGGGTGACTTAACAGAATTTATTACTGGAGAAGGAGAGCTGGGTGACTTAACAGATTTTTTTGCCATTTATTTTGGGAGTTCTTGGCTATTATTCTGGTAGCTTTTCACGGTGGGTAGAGGATAGTGTTTTACTGCTGATGTTCAGCAATTCTGTGTCAATTCTGCTCATGTATTCAGCAGCTTGAGCTTTCTAGGGTCTGACATGCCTAGGAACTACAATTTGTCTTGAAGCTAAAACAAATGTTTTATTCAAAACATTGCAGTAGAATAACACGTGCACTCTGAAATGTGTATAATAAACCAAATTGTCCTGCTTGGAGCCTGAATGTTTAACAAAGAATCAAATCAACACAGATCTTTAAATTCCGAAAGAAATGAAAATATAGTTGAAGCAGTGTTGCTTGGCAATATTGTAAAATGATGGTAGATCTTGTAATCTTTAGGGTGGTGTTAATTTCCTAAAGTATGGCTTGCAGCTACTCTTTTATTTAATTATGAAGCCATGGCCCATGCTGACCACTGGTCCCACCATTCAGTGCTC
Organism: Mauremys mutica; assembly: GCF_020497125.1. NCBI lineage: Eukaryota > Metazoa > Chordata > Testudines > Geoemydidae > Mauremys > Mauremys mutica. Next base: position 6,477,074 of record NC_059073.1, on the reverse strand, counting down.
CATGATTAGATGATTGATTAATTAGCTGAAGAAGTAGTATTTAATGATGGCACCTGTAATTTCCAAGTGTGGGGTAGAAAGGAGTGTAGGGAGCCAAGTAATTTTATACCAAAAACTACTTTAAAAAACATTAGAGAAACACAAACAGATGGGTCAAATCTTACTTCTCTTAGTGGTAATTCAAGCACATTGTTTTAGTTGGGGTGGGATTCTTGCCATACCTCAGAGGACACCACAATTACAAGAAGAAAAAATTATCACAATTAGCTGACCGATTAAAGAAAGGAAAAGAGAAAAATAAACAACGGAACATAAGCAGTGAACAGTGTTTACTTCAGTTACAATCTTTGTCTCTCTGGAGAGCTGACGATAGAGATGACACCTTTTGGCTGTGAGTCTACCCCCGTGTGGAACACGTCTCTAGGTAAGGTAAGACCAAAGTGTACTATTCCCCAAATCCAGGAAAGTCATGTTTTACTGTATCCGAGATGTGCAAAGGATTCTTGTTTAAGGACTGAATTGTTTGTTTGGTTTATCATGGATAATTTACCTCTGCCAATTTATTAACGGTTTAGGTTATCTTAAGCCCTGTAAAGCTAAAGAAAGTATTTTATCACAGTCACTTTAATAATAAATAAATTTAAAAAAAGCTACTCAGGGAGTGGTCTTGAAACAGGCAAATTAATTAACATTAAGAATGTTAAATTCAAATTAAATCCCAGTATTTCTCTGTTCATTAAGGTTAGCTGACGGCTGTCCAGGAATATGTTGTTTTAACAATCTGCTGTTTAACAGGATAGGCTGTTAGTACCTTGGATGACAATAGCACTTCAGTATCCCATTTAAATTATTACAAGGAAAGAATTAAGTCTAATCCTTGGCAGTGCTTCTGCGAACTCCATTTCACCAGTGATGCTGAAGTCAATGATGTCATCAAGTTGCAGAAGCAGTGCTGCAGTGGCATTCGTTCAGATATTTCTTGGGGGAGGGATGGAGAGAAACTTCTGGTCCCAGCCTCCCCAGCGGGGACTTCATTGTGTTCCCTGCTAATCCTCCACTTCTCCTGCAGGGACTCGGGTCTCTCTTGGTTGGGCAGTCTCCCCTCTTTGTTATCCACACAGCCCATGAGTTGGTGCTGCCAAGAGTCAGGTTGTGGGTGGAGCACACCAGATCACAACACCATTTGACACAGCCCATCACCCCTGTCTGTGCAGTGTGGGGTGGCCAGGGTGAATTTCAGTGCAGCCAGAGTGACACTCTGGACCTCTCTGGCAGCAGCCATACTGATTAAAGCACCGAAGCATTCCCTCTTTAGAAGGGTATTAACTTGTGACGAGTGAACTGTTTGGTATGCAGGCTAAAGTGTGTTCTGTAGCATACCACACTGAGCAATCTGCTTGCAGACCAAGAGGAAAATTACACTTGTAAGCAGACCCTGTTAAAAGAACTCCCTCTTCTGTGTGCTTGTACTGTGTGTGTTACAGGCCTCTGCTGCGAAACACTTCATTCGAAACAGAACCTTGAATCAATGACAACTTTTGACCCTGTTTTGCTTTGAGAGATGCCCGCCTCACTATTTTCCCCTCTAACCCTTGTTTACCAATAAATCCCAAACCAATTCTCTGTAAAATACACTCAAGTACAAGCTCCTAGTGATCGGAATTAGTGTATTTCATAATCACTGCAGTGTCGCAAGGGATATCGAAAATTTCCCCAAACTGTAACTCTTGTGCTCCACTGTAACAGGTATCTATGGGTGGTACAATTATCTGTCCAGGTAACTTGTCCAGACAACTACTGACTTTCCTGAAATTGTTCAAGGCTGTTCATCAGAAGATGTGCGAGGTTTGAATTATTGCTAGCCATCTGACTAGATAAGAACAGCCAGACTGGTTCGGACCAAAGGTCCATCTAGTCCAGTATCCTGTCTTCTGACAGCGGCCAATGCCAGGTGCCCCAGAGGGAATGAACAGAACAGGTTATCAAGTCAGCCATCCTCTGCTGCCCACTCCTAGCCTCTGGCAGACAGAGGCCAGGGACACCATCCTGGCTAACAGCTATTGAATAATGAGCTCGCTGTAGTGTAGCAATGCTGACTTGCTAGGTCTCCTTGATGGAGCTGTTCCGGTACCAGGCAATTGTGAATCAGCTGGAAGGCAGAGTTTGAGACTTACATTAGGCACAGAAACTAAAAGCTCAGAGCTACCTCCTCTCATCTCTTAAAGGAGTAATGGTGGTGTTTCTTAGACAGTTAATATTGATCCATCACAATTTTTACCTGGATTTCTCTAGCAATCTCAAACACTAACCTAATCCTTCATTATAGTTTAACAAACCTGTACAGGTTCTCACACAGCTTCACAGTTGTCACTATGTTGCATGCCACAGCTACTTGGGACATAACAGTAGCAGTGGGGACAAAACGGCTGCTCTGGAAGTGCTGGCCTCTGCCACAGGAGCTGAAAATTAGCTGTACAGGGCCTATGAAACAGCTGGGCAGTTCTGATTCCATCCAGTACAGAGCAGTGGTGTGTTTACAAGAGTGACTCTCTTATAATTTTATACAATCCTCCTCATGCACCCAAGTGTTGGGGGGAAATTGATCCCTAATTACTGTGTGTGTGGAAAAAGGCTCCATTTATTGCCATAGGTAACCATGAGTGGTGATGTTTCCTGACTTTCTGTTATGGTTGTGTAACAAAATAATTTGTTTCCAGGGAGACATGTCACTGCATCTGCATTGAACACACAGTAACCAGTGCCAGGACAATTAAAACTGGCAGGATATTTGATTCAAATAACTTCAAAGGTGGAACTGAGAGCCTGAAAGGCAGGGTACCCTTTCAGAGCTCTAAAGTACGCCCACTGCAGAGTTTCTACAGCAACAGGGCATAGTGGGCTTTAGCATTCTTTCAGCCTCTTGTATTTTTAATCCTGTATTCTTTTTGGAGAGAGAGTGTGCGCATTTCAAATGCCATCTGACTGAAGCTTGTTCCTTCGTCTATCTGTGTAGCTTGGATACAATCTTTTTCAAGGAAGTATTAAATCCATTAAGAAGTCTTTAAATTGTGTCTTGGAATAGAGTTGATTCTGATGTGTTTTCACCAAGTGTTGCAATTAGTCTAAATAAGCCATAATTTTTAACAATGAGTGTAATTAACCATGGGAACAATTTACCAAGGGTCGTAATGGATTCTCGATCACTGACCATTTTAAAATGCAAGATTGGATATTTTGTCCTGTAGTTTGGTGAGGGGAGAGATCAAGGATGTTGCCAGAGAAGAGGTGGAATTGGACATAGCTCTGCTGGCTTTTTAATTAGCTTGCTGAGAAATATGAAGTGTATAGAGTGGATTGGATGCTAGGCCACTGATAACATCAAGAAATGGCTTAGCATTTGCTGGACTGTTGCATGTGTTATGCTGGGTGTTGAATTTCCCTTTGGAAAGGAGAAGTTGACTCCTGGTAGAGTTTGCAGATGCTCTTGACTTTCAATAGTTGTGAGGAGCATGTTCAGAGGCACAGGTGCTGATTAACATTTTCTAAGATCTTCCAGGGCATCTGTTGTCTGGCAGGGCCAAATTTCTGGAGGGAGCATGCTGCATGGGATGCAGGATTGATGTTTCTGCTGTTTGTTTTGGGTTGAGTAGAGCAGTTCCAGTTTAACAAGAGGACTTGCTGACTTCAGTGGTTCTATAGGGTGTGACTTTGCTCTTTGTCACCTCTCCAGACAGAAGCCTGAGAGGATAGATGGGGCTTACACTGTGCTGTGCAGACCAACAGAGCTACTTCCAGAGTCAGAGGCCTTCCCCCGTGAACATCCTGCCTCTCCAGTCCTTAGATAGTCCAGTGCAGGGACTGCTAACTCGGGCACCCTAGTTGAGGTCATCTGTTGTGGCAGTAGATGGGGAAAAGCTACCCTTTCAGGTAGCTAAGATCCGAAGTGTATAGGGCCTCGTAGATCAGTGTCAACATCTTTACGCTGCACCTGGGAGCAGATGGGAATCAAGTGCAGTTGAGAGCTGGGATTTTCATGCTCCATTCATCTCATGCTCCCAAGCAAGTGGACAGCCACACTTTGCACCAGCTGTCGCCTGTGTGTGACCTTGAAAGGTAGCCCTGTGCAGAGTACATGGTAATGAGTTAATCTGGAGGTCATAACAGCTTAGGCAGCAGCAAGAAGATTCATGTCTCAGAGAAATGGTCACAGTTGTTGTATGTATGTGTTGTGGGGGTGGGGGAGTGTGCAGAGGAGGAGGGAGGGATTTCTCCCTACCCCCACATGGGAACATATAGGTCTTTTATTCTCAGTATTATAACTGTGAGCTTTGGAAAACACCACCTGTACTGCATGACCGTGCCATCTGTCCAGAAAATGAGTAGCCCCAGCTCCTTCCATGAACTGAAGCAGACAACACGTGGTATCATTGGCATCCCTTCTCTATGCCAGTAAAATGCACTTTGGTGTGCATTACCACACCTTCATTCTCATGTGGCACCTTGTAGAGCACCAGCAACATTTTGAAGTGCTGCCTAATGATTATACTGTCTTTGCTGTTGTCTCATTGCACCCTGCAGCGATTACAAAGCTCTCTGCTTTTTTTAATGTGTGAAGTAAGAACACAGTAGCCTAGCCTGTCTGAATTCACCAGCAGTGTTCATTGCAAGCGCTGTAAAATCAGCAACAGGGGCTGGAATGGGAGGAGAAAGAGGTTCCAGATTATTCTACAGCACCGAAGGTTCCAAGGTGATGGGCGCCATGACAGCTCCACCTGTGAAAGGATGATGTGTGGCTAAAGCATAGGACTGGGAGGTAGGGGCTTCTGGGTTCTCATCCCAGATCTGTCACTGACCTGGTGTGACTGTGGGCAAGTCAAGTCACTTCGGCTGTCTGTGCCTCAGTTTCCCCTGTGAAATGCATATACGACTGATATACTGGGACTGCCCAGGCTGAACTGCTAGTGCCAGTCAGTCCCTTTCAGATGGGGCTGGAGGAATGTTGGGTATTACAACTGGGTCCGAAGTGACTGGCTCTTGTGCTTGTGGTCACGGTGGCTCTTTATTTCAGCATAAAAGGTACTAAGCTCAGCATGCTGCTGTTAGTGAAAATGTGGTGGTGAAAAGCTTTTTCCCCCTTTGTAGATGCTCTCAACTCTTCAGAGATTCAAAACCAAAGCCAGTGCATGCTTTGTAGGAGGCTGAGATCATTATTGTGAAAAGCGGGTCCGTGCAGCCCCTCAGGGCCGGTGGCCTCCCGGATTTGTTTGACTCTAGGCCTGGTGGACGTAATCGTGCAATGCTTGCTGTTCTCAGATCTTTATTATTTGGATGGATTGTTTTCCCTTTCGCCTCCCGCTTATGGTCAATTGTGTTAAAGCAAGTGGCTGAGGTGAATGTACCTTGGCCATTGATCCGTTGTTTCACGAAGGGCTAATATATTGAGTTGTGCACGTTGATTAATAGCTCTGGTAAATTAAAAGGCTGAGGAGAAAGCAGGAGAGCTGTAAAGTCTTAACCCTTTCTCCAAAGGCAGGGGAAATAACGATGTAAAGAGGGAGGGCTATTTCCCAGCATTATGAGCCTGCTAATCCTCAGAATGCCACGAGGCAGCGAAGTGCTCCAGTGTAGCTGTGGGTCTGGTGGTCTTGGTGTGCTCTGGCGTTTCCTCTCAGCAGACAGGGATTCCAATCCTGTCCTAGGTCACAGCTGGAGCTATTTTTTCTGGTGGTCTCCTGTTTCTAATTGGCCAAATACAGGCTTCCTCTTCTAGGCTGAGAAGAGTGTGTGATGTTTGTGCCCCAACCCCCCCCGCAAAATGTGTGGAGTTCACATTCCTTCAGCTCCTCTGTAGAGGGGTCCGGGCTGCAGTGCCTAGCATTCTGACGCATGCCCGTTCCCTCTTGTGCCCCTGGCATGGCAATCTGTGTGCATTGCCCAGGCGCTCCTGGCCTAGTCTGGTAGCAACTTCAAGATTGGGGTTGAAATTATAGAGGGTCTGAATTTGCTCCCATGTATCTGCAGAAGTGATCTTCAGAGGCCTGTCAGTTTCTCTAGATCCCACTTCAGAGGCTAGATGGAATCTGGGGAAAAGTCCTGTCCTGGACAGAGTGACAAGTATGTGGCTCCTTGGAGTGTTGCTGACTTGGCTGGGAGGAATGATCCTCTCTCCACGAATACGACTTTTAAACCTTCCTTTCTCCTACATCAGCAAGGGAGCTTCTCCAGTGAGCAAGGCGAAACTGTGTTCCTGTTTGGTAGCTCAGCAGGGTACAAACAATGGTAGCTCACCTGGAAACTTGGGTGTCCAAATGTTTGGGGGGGTTTTGGCAGGGAGGGGGACGGAGAAATGGTATGGGGCATAAATAGGCCATTTTCTGCTCAAGCTTTTTTCTTTTCTACTGTGTTTTGGTCGGTCTCTGCACAGTCAGGATAGTACTTGACACATGGTGGGCATGTCTACCCTGCAGCTGGAGTGGCTTGAGCCAGCTGCAGCATCCACACTTCTATTTTGACTATGCTAGGTTGAGCCTTGCTAGCGTGAGTCTCTGTCTGGGCAGGGAGGTTCGCTCCCGACTGCAGTGTAGACGTACTCTAAAGAGCTACAGCAGAGGGAAGCATGCTAATCCCGTCCGTGTATACACAATTCCCCTGCTGTGGTAGGTTAGTTCCTTTTCTGCATCCAGTTCTTGACACCTGGAGTCTGCTGCAGGATGACCCGAAGCAGGATTTGTGCAGTGGCAGTCAGTTTCCTTTTGCACCTGGGTCTGTGTCAGTGCTGCTGAGCTGAAGTGCCCTTGTAGCTGATGCTAGCCACTGAGGCACGTCCAGGAGAGTGGTGAATCAGGAAACATGGCAGGTGGCCAGCAGCATGTGCTGGTATCATCATGCAGATCCGTTTCTCAAATGTGGCCACTGTTGCCGCATGCAGCCACCAGGGGCTTTTCTTGCAGGCAGAGCCTCCTGGGTGGTGATGGGGGGAGCAAAGCAGTGGCCCATCCCCCAGTGCCGCCAGCAGGGTCTGGGCCCTGCCACCTTGGTGGCCAGTGTGAGTTCCTCACCTTCCTGGTGGGACTCAGGCTTTGGGTTTCATCCCTGGGTGGTGGGCAGCAGGCTCTGGCCGTGTGGTAGTGGGCTCCATCCCTGAGATGCAGGGCTTCGGGCTCTGGCCCTGAGGATTCGGCCATGGGCTCACTCCCTGAACGTCGTCCCATCCTCTGCTGCCTCCTCAGCCCCCCATCGCCCCTGGCTCCCTCCCTCCCCATCCAGGACTTAATTTGTCCCCCAGCTTGCTGGGGCTGAGTAAGTCTGCTGTGAAAAGTGATATTAACAAATATCCCTTTTCACAGTAGCAGACTTACTAGCTAGAAAGCCTTTAAAAAGGGGGGTGGGGACATGCAAAGCAACTTATTTGTGTTTCTGTTCTGTTTAGGTCCAGTAAAGAATAAACAGCTGCACATTATGTTTATTACTGAGTCTGCAAACCCCCCCCCCCCACATGTATATATGTGCATATGTATTTATTTATCTCCAAATCATTGTAGTTTGTTTTCCCTACGGTTGGTTACGTGTTTTAGGAAAAATTGTCAGAGTGGCCACCAGCAAGAGTTGGTGGCCGCACTCTGAGGCCACCCAAAAATGTATTGTGAGAACTCCTGTGTAGAAGGTGGGAGGTGAGAGACCTCAGAGGCTTGTGCTCAGGAGACTCAGAGCAAGCATAGCAATGGGTGCTGGAAGTCGAGATAAAGAGATGGCTGCTGGCAGAGCTTTGCTGGCGCCCAGGACTGTAATAGTAGGGGAAGCTCTGGTGGGGAGTGAGGGCAGCAGCTGGCTTTTGGGGGGCTTAGTAATGGAGAGGTAAAAGGTGCTGAAGGTGAGCATCGAGATTCATTGGCATAGTTGTATGCAGAGAAGCTTGCTACAGCTCTTAGCAGCAGCATCTCAGCCCCTCCCAATGTTTAGCTCTCAATTTTCATGAGTACTAACCTCCTTCTCACAAACACCAGTTATGCTCAGTATTGTCTGAAACTCTGCAACAATCCTGCAAAAAGGGCTTCTAAGATTCCCCTGGAAATAGATAAATGGGGCCAAATCTGGTGCTCAGGACTGCAGTCACTAGTTGCAGTGGTTCTGTATTTCTAGAAAGTGGTTCCATTTCCATATTATATGTGGTGGTTGCTGGACTTTGTTGCTCTCTCTTAGCATCACCTTTTTATTCCTCTGTATTTCTTTATTATTTGAGAGTGCCAACAGCATGCTAAGCATTTCTCAGCCCAGTCTCTGCCCTGGGAGTTTTGAATCTGAATAGACAATGTACTAATGAGGGTAGTAGGGTGGTGTGTCAGTGTTAAAAGGTAGCACATCTGCTCAGTGCTTGGATTTAAAAAAAATGCCTTTTAGATGGTTATCAGATTAGCTCGCTCGCCTCTGTGCTGTGAGCTGGGAACGGGGCAAAGGCCTTTCAGAAGGGATGCGTTTAAGGGAGAGTCACTGGAATCCATAGCTTTGTATAGGGAATAGTGCAAGCCAGGGCTTGGGAAAACCTGACTCACATCCCCTCCCAAGCAGCCGTTGCTCTCCACCCTGCCTTCCTAGCTGGTTCTGGGCAACTGCAACAGCTTTTTAATTGTCCCTCTTTGTTCTCCCTCAGGCTGGAATGGGTGGAAATCATAGAGCCTCGAACGCGGGAGCGCATGTACGCCAACCTCATCACAGGGGAGTGCGTGTGGGATCCGCCCGCTGGCGTCCGCATAAAGCGCACCAACGAGAACCAGTGGTGGGAACTGTTTGACCCGAACACCTCACGGTTCTACTACTACAATGCCACCACCCAGCGGACCGTATGGCACCGGCCGCAGAACTGTGACATTATCCCGCTGGCCAAGCTGCAGACCCTGAAACAGAACACCGAGTCACCGAGGGCCTCCACAGAGAACAGCCCTGGGCGGAGCAGCAATGTCAGCAGGGAGGGCAGCACCAGCTCCTCCCTGGAGCAGGAGCTGGAGGGCAGCGAGAAGGTGCAGGATCAGACGAGGTCAAACCGTCAGTCAGCCCAGTTCGCTGTAGTGAAAGAAGAACCAGAAAGGTAAAGCAGAGCTGTCTCTACGCAGCATGTGACGTAGACTGATGGGTAGCGAAATACCTTCAGCTAGGGGGAAGCTATAATGAATTTGTGCTGCAAGCGACAGATCCTGTGTAACCCACCCCTTCCCTGGATGAACTGGGACTAGAGCTCTGGGTGGTGGGCAGCAGGCTCTGGCCGCGTGCAGCTTGAGCTAGAGCTGCGGTGCCCAAACTTCCTCTCGCATCCTCCCTGCCCCCCTTACCAGTAATAGAATGTGTCCACACCAGCCTGGGCTGGGAGCAGGGTCAGGGGCGGGGTGGTGCGTGCTCCCTCCCTGATCCCCTGTGGGGGCTGGCCTGTGCCCTGCCCCACCCCGAATGTTCCTCCGTGCCCGCTTAAGGGAGGATTTGGGGACAGCTGTACTAGAGGATAGCTTTTCTAGCTAAAGTATTACTGGGCCATGTGCAAGAGGGCAATGTCATTCATTCATAAAGCAATTATGTATAGGAGGAAGGGGTGTCACTGCCTCTGACTGCAGGGATACCTCTGTGCCAACCCGCAGGTGTAACTTAGTGCTGTCTCCTAAAAACACTTAGGAAAAGCAATTTTCTAAACTTAGAAATGCACCATATTTCACAAAATGGAACAGACTCTCTCCACCAGACCAATTTCCAAGGCAAGTGACTTTTATCCCTTTTCTGTACCTCATCGGGAATACAGTCTGCCGGGCTGATCTGTTTGTGCTGACTCGGGGGTTTTCCAGCAGGGATGACTTTCTCTTTTAAAAAGGGGATTTTCAAGTTGAATAAAAATACAAAGTCAAGTCTCCTGGTATGTAGGCACAAATAAACTGTGCTCTCCGGTCCGGCAGCTGCATTGCACCACCTTCTTTGCACCCCTGTTCTGTACTGTTGTTGATTTAGTTTCGATGCCTATGTACCTATTTTTCCCCTTTAAAATGTATATTATTGAAATGCAAATAAACTCTCCAGCCACAGGTCTGCCTGAAATTGCACTCTTGCCATTTGCAGATAATTGGCAGAGAAATCTGTGCTTGTAACTAGGGTTTTACTTTCTCCCAGTCTACATAAGTGCCATGGCATGGCCTAGTGGTTAGACCCAGGGCTGGGTGTTAGACCTTCCTGGCTGTGCCACTGAATTGGTGTGGTACCGCGGGGAAATCACTTACCCTGTCGGTTTCTCCATTTGTAGAATGGAGAGAGACCTGAGCTTTGTAAAAACCCTTGGAGATCCTCTGGTGGAATGCACCATGGAAGTACTGAGTATAGTAGTGCTGGGTTACCTGTACAGTGTGCTGCATTAGTCCTCTTACAGTGCATGTGGCACCACTGCGCTTTCCTTTTATTTATTTATTACTTACTAGCTACAGAGGATATAAATGGGAGTTTATTCCTAGAAATGATCCCATTGTAAACCTCTGGATGTGATATTCATTCAGAGTTTCCATAGTAGCAGCTACTCGTTCCAGCCATTACTACTGTTAGTAAGTGTCCATAGTCTGGTAGTCCAAAGGCTTTCGTTGGGATCTCTGCCCCGTTTGCTGAATGCCACACAAACACAATGGAGGCAGTATCTGCCTTGAAGAGCTTCTGTTCTAAAGATGCAGTTTCCCTCTCTCCGGCCAAGTCTACTCTTGAGGGTGATTCTCAGCTTCTGTAAATATACTCATGCCAGCTCTCTTCAAGCTAGTGCTCTAAAAATAGTAGTGTAGTCATGAGTGGTGGCCTGGGCTAGTCAACCAAGTTGAAAACCTGCCTAGATCCTATGAGTGCACAACCTGGGGCGGCTAGTCCATGCTGCTGCTTGCTGCTTCCCGTGTGACTGCAGCTACACTCCTATTCTTAGTGCACTAGCTCAATGAGAGCTAGGGGGAGTGTGTCTACGCGAGCTGGGAATCTCACCCCTAGCTCCAAGTGTAGATGTAGCCTCAGGGAAACTCTCATTTAGGTTGTGGCTGTTTCCTGTGTTGCTTTATTGTAACTTCCCCACCCGTCCGCCTCCCTGATGCCCTCTACTGTCTATTCAAAATACAGCAGCCAACTTCATATTCCGGCTTGTCCATCATGCAGAGTGTCTTACCCCGTCTTTGAATCCCTCTACTGATTGCTCTTGTCTGCCCCATTAGCGTCAAACGTCTCGTCTTCTCCTTCAAGGCCCTAGCAACTCTGAGCCATCTGATTTATCCTCCTTTCTTCTTGAACCCCGCTATCCCTCTGCTATGCCAGTGATACCAACTGGGTCTTCCTGCATGTCCGCATCAGGCTTTCTTTATGCTTCCCTGCACATGGAATGCCTTCCGTGAACTGATTCAGAAGGCCACTACCTTCACCTCCTTCCAGTTCATTCTCAAGATACACTTCTGTGATGCCTACAAGGAACTGACCAACTAATGCTGAATAGGTGGAGGGGAAGTTGGTATAGTTGCTGGATGTTTCATTTTAAAATGTATATAAAATTCATACATATTTTTGATTGCATTCCTCTCCTCCAGCCTTTGGGTGTCATTTGTCATCTTAGATAAGCCCTGCCCTAGCTGTGGAGACAGCACTCAGCATACTGAGGGTGCTACCAGAATAAATAACTGTTCCATGCCCCGAAGGTCACTCACTACATTTGGTTTTTCTCAGGCTAATAGGGGAAGTGATTTCCAGAGGTGAGTGCTCTGCCTCCAGATCCCCAGCGCCTGAATCCATGGACGCTTAGTGCTAACACCCCATTGGGAACAGGGAATGGCAGTGGCTAAACTAGCCAAAATTGGAACAGGGTAAGGCTTGTAGACCAAGATCACCACCTTAAATTGCAACCAGTACTGCGGTAAATGTGAATAACTTGTGTCAGTGCTAGCAAGGCATAACCCTGCTATAGCCTCAACCAGACCTTCAGCAGGGTTGTTGGACCTTAAGAAAGATAAATTGATCCCTTAGGTACTTATCTGGCCCTATTAACATAATATCTGGGCATCCCCAATCTTGTAATTAATTTACCCTCATAACAACATAAGAACGGCCATAGTGGGTCAAACCAATGGTCCATCTAGCCCAGTCTTCTGACAATGGCCAGAGCCAGGTGCTTCAGAGGGAATGAACGGAACAGACAGTCATCAAGTGATCCATCCCGTCTGTCGCCCATTCCCTGCTTCTGGCAAACAGGGCTAGGGATGCTTCAGAGCATGGTTTTGCATTCCTGCCTATCCTGGCTAATAGCCATTGATGGACCTATCCTCCATGAACTTATCTAGTTCTTTTTTGAACCCTGTTATAGTCTTGGCCTTCACAACATCCTCTGGCAAGGAGTTCCACAGGTTCACTGTGCGTTGTGTGAAGAAATACTTCCTTTTGTTTGTTTGAAACCTGATGCCTATTAATTTCACTTGGTGATGCTTAGTTCTTGTGTTATGAGAAGGAGTAAATAACACTTCCATATTTACTTTCTCCACACCAGTCATGGTTTTATAAACCTCTATCATATCCCCCTTAGTCATCTCTTTTCAAAGTTGAAAAGTCCCAGTCTTATTAATCTCTCCTCATATGGAAGCTGTTCCATACCCCTCATCACTTTTGTTGTCCTTTTCTGTACCTTTTCCAATTCTATGTATCTTTTTTTGAGATGGGGCGACCACTATTCAAGATGTGATGTAGGGCAGTGCTATTATCCCTGGATGACAGAATAAGAAATAATGGGTTTAAACTGAAGTAAGTGAGATTTAGGTTAGTCATTAGGAAAAACTTCCTAACTGTCAGGGTGGTTAAACACTGGAACAAATTACTTGAGGAGGTTGTGGAATCTCCATCATTGTTGGTTTTTAAGAACAGGTTAGATAAACACCTGTCAGGGAGGGTCTAGATAATACTTAGTCCTGCCTCAGAGCTGGGGACTGGGTAGATGACCTATCGAGGTCCTTTCAGTCCTATATTTCTATGATACTTTCCTCACTGTACAGATGGGGAACTGAGGCATAGAGGCTAAGTGATTTGTCCAAGATCACACAGGAAGTCTGTGGCAAAACAGAGACTGGAACTCGGGTCTCACAAGTCCTAGGCTATCTTAACCAGCGAATCATCCTTTCTCTTTAATGAACAAATCTTCTAAAGTTTCCTACTGGCTCTCTTCCACATCGTTCTTGGGCTTCAGAGAGTCAATCTGACCTCTCATTTCAATACGTACTGCCCTTTGCATTAGTGGAGCTGAAAGTGCTTTACAAAGTGCTATATAAGAGCTATATGGTGGTGATATTTATTTATTTATTATTACACTAAGAAAATTGCAGCAGCCCTCACCACTAATATGGAGGTGCAGCTGCCAGAGACTATGGCTCCCAATACAGTATGCACCAGTGCATATGCAGTAGCCTCTCTGCTCAAGATGGAAGCTTTGCCTCTTGGAATCTGTTACTTCTGTGGGGTGCACCTGTATATTAAACTGTGGTTTGTTCGTTTTCGTGCCAGTTAGGTACAGCTGCTGCCAAGCTTGTCTCAGAAAACTGAAGTTTGGGCCTTCTCCCGGCAGAAGTGTGAGGCGTTAACTAGAACTGGAATGGGAGGCTTTAATTTTCTGTGCAGATGGTCCTGTGTTTTTCTGCAGGCAGCAGCAGCATGTGCATGCTCAGCGGCTTCCTGAAAGAAAAGAGAGATCCATTTTCCTTTCAGCGGTAATACCCACTCTTGTTTAGTGCCTGTCTTTACTGGTGTGTTGTTCTGCAGACACTAATTGTGACATTGCAGATCATTAAAAGCTCCCACTGCTTCAAATGCCAGGTTGCTGTGCTGCAGGGTGCAAAGGCTCAGGAGGGTGAAGTGAATGAAACTGGGGCTGGAAGTGAAAGAGCGTTACCCTGTAATGCTGGAAAATGGGTAACGCTCTCTAGCAAGAGCCAGCACCCGGCTGAGAGAGAACAATCAAACATAGGGTGGCTTCTTGGGAACTTTCTCTCCAGTGCCCCATGCAATCTCCCTCCTCCCCTTTCTCCACAATTCAGTCATGGCTCATGTACATTCAGAAAGTGAGTCCTCATTCTATAAGCATTGGCAAATGTACAGTAGGTCCTAAGTTACAAGTAGAAATAAAGGCACCAGCTCCAGATTCATCCTTGTAGAGTCCCCTGTGTGAACTGTGATGAAGGTGGGGTTTCACAGCAGTGGAAACAGTACATGAGCTGAAGCATAATATCTGCCCTCTGTACCTGGAAAAGGTTTGATGGCAACTGTGTCTCTCTAGCCTGTGTTCGTGTGCCAGAGGAGAGCTCCTGCCCAGCGCTGGATTGAAGCATTGGTCCTGTAGGACCATGGCTAGGGCCCCATCTCCTGGAGTCAAGTGATTACGGCAGGATGTCAGCAGCTGTTTTTTATAAAAGCTGTTTCCAGCCCTTGTGACTGAAGAAGAGCTTGCAAATATGACCAGAGTGTAACTGCTGCAGCCATTTCTGTCTGAATCTGCAGAGACAGTAGGTCTGAGAAGGGGAAACTCCCCCTGCATCTGAGAGGGGGAAGTTAGCTCTAGAAATGGGCCAATACCTGATTTATTTTTTTATTTTTTTTGGTTGTCAGGTGGTTACAATGTATTTGAGTCAAACTGAATCTGAAAAATGTTGGTGAATTGAAAAAGTCCATTTCAGATCAGATGGAACATGTTGTTTGAGCTGAAATTTCCTGTGGCCAGGCACTGGATTCTCAAGACAGAAGGAGGAGAAGGTGCTGCCCCCCCTTAACTTTTTAGCCCAGTGATTAGGGTACTCACCAATTCAAAACCCTGCTCTGACATAGGGATTTGAACCCTGGCCTCCCCCTAGTGCCCTAACCACCTGGCGATAGGTTATTCTGGAACTTGGAGATGTTTCGTTTTTTCCTGTGGAAGCTGTTCTATTTCTTGTAAATACTAACTCTACAGCCTGGTGGCCAGGGCACTCTGCAGGGAGTTGAACCTGGATCTCCTACATCCCAGGTAAGTGCTCGAACCACTGGTCTGAAAGTTAAGGGACCACCACCTCCTCCAGCCTTGCAAACCTAGCCTGATTTCCCGCTCGAATCTGACAAATCTATGTTAAATTTGCAATAGCTTTGGGTCGACTGAAACAGCTTTTTTTTTTTTCTTCTGGCAAATAAACTATTTGTCTGAAAAACTTCACCCAACTCTAGTTAACTCCAAGATACGCGCCGGGCGGGCAGTGCTCTGGGCGGCGGAGTTGCATGCTCCTGCCGAGCAGCGTGGTGGCATGTCTGGCTCTGGCCAAGCGGCGCGGCTACCAGACATGCTGCTCTGAGCGGCATGGTAAGGGGGCCGGGGGTCAGTCAGGGGACAGGGAGCGGTTGGACGGGGCGGAGGTTCTGGGGGGCCGGTTGGGGGCCGGGGGTTGGATAAGCATGGGAGTCCCGGAGGGGGCCTGTCAGGCAGTGGGGGTGTGGATGGGGTCAAAGCACTCAGGGGACTGGGAGCAGGGAGTTGGATAGGGGGTGTGGTCCCGGGGACAGTTAGGGGTGGGGAGGTCCTGGGAGGGGGCAGTTAGGGGACAAGGAGCGGGGAGGGGGCTGTTGGATAGGTCGGAGGTTCTGAGGGGGGCAGTCGGGGTGGGAAGTGGGAGGGGTCCGATAGAGGGCGGGGGCCAGGCTGTTTGGGGAGGCACAGCCTTCCCTTACCCGGCCCTCCATACAGTTTTGCAACCCCAATGTGGCCCTCAGGCCAAAAAGTTTGCCCACCCCTAACCCACCCAAGCAGATGTGTCCTGACTATTGGGGTAAGTACAGTGTGCGTGTGGTGGGAGGGGGGAAGCCCTGCTACCACTTTATCTTCAGATGCCCTGTTGCTTCCTAAAGGTGGCAAGCGTGAAAAGTACCACGCAGAAATCCACATCATCCAACTTTGGCTTAACTCTATTAATGCTGCTGGACTCAAGTGCCTTCCGGTTTCAGTGGAAACACATTCCCTGTATGCACCACCCTCTTATATGAAATTATACCTGGCTGCAGCAGTATGGCCCGAAAATTAAAATATAGCTAGATACAAATCCTGAACCCCCCAGGAGAGAGGTGCTTTGCTGGTTGCCCACAAAAGGTGCTCTGCACTGTACTGCTGACGCTCACATGCACCGTGCAGCTCATTGCTCTGCCAGCAATACCTTATGAAACTAGGGTTGAGTCAGTTACTTGAGGACTGAGTCAGAGGTGCCCAGGGGTTAGTGGGGCCTACTGTTAGCACTTCAGGGGGGCAGGTCTACTCTCAGTCAAGAGCTACCCCTCTGAAAAGTCCCAGAGCACTGAGGTGCCGTCAGGAGGGGGGCGTTGCTCTACTAGCTCTTACCGATGCACGTTTTTCATCAGTATCTCCACAGCACGGCAGCCTCTGGCTGGCACATGCACCTTATTTACATTGTAACTTTAATTTGAACGGCTTTGCTGCTGCCTAAGGCGCCAGGCTCCTCAGAAAAATGCTGCTGATTGTACCTGGTATGTGAGTGGGATTTGGATGGAATGCGAGGCCAGATACACACTGCTGTGGTGCACACATTGGGAAGTAGAGAAGCAGCAGTGAAACAGTTAATATATTTGGCACCACTTCAATGGCTGTGAAAACCAGCACTTGAAAGCAAAAGAGATTCAAGAGTGATCCAGTCCTCATGCCTGTAAGAGGTTCTCTTCAGGTGTTGGCTATGCTGGCCGCATGCAGTATTTACTGCCGTAGCCAGAGGCTCTCTGCTTGGAATAGTGGGTCCTGCAGGTTAAACTCTAAGGGATGGGTAGGGGAGAGTGGTTTCCTTTTGCTTTGGAAAGCTAGCGCTTCCTGACAAATGATTGCTGGGAACCAGCAGGGGACCGTGGCACTGGAGTTTAGAGCAATATTGCAGTCAAGTCTGAAGCAGAGACAGGTTGTTATTTTGGAAACAAGTGAAACAATTCTGAAGGGTAAAGCCCTCGGAAATAGCCTGCAGGGACCCATCCTGAGCTGGCGGAGTGGTAGGCTGGATGACCTAATGGACCTGTTCCAGCTCTGATTTCTGTGATTCTGTAGCGGAGCACAAATGAGGAAGGACGGGTGACTGTGGTCAAGGCTCTTTCATGGGAAAGCCTCCAGTGGCAGAGATCTCATCTCTAGAAGTGGCTGATGCTTTGGGTCCTGGAGAAGATAAACTTAAAGAACAAGAGAGCTGTGCAAATTAAAAATTGATTTTTGATTGCACTGATAGTGGCTATGAAGGGCAGAGCCAGTCCAGGCATCTGTGCTGCTGAGCTCCTCTAGCTGCTCAGAGCTCAGTGTGTTCTGCCTTTTGTTGTGGTTTCAGAACCTTAGTAACTTGATGGGCCTTTTTTCTCTACCTTATGCCCATCAAATTGTAACCATATCTTAACTCGTGTCTTTTGGCTGATACCAGAATGGACCTTAAACCTTAACAAACATGCTTCATAGAACAATGAACACTCACGTGGGGCTGTCTAGGTGTAGGAAAATATACAGAAATGACAAGTCCTCAGAGAGAGGGAGCTAAGTATTATCTCTATTTCAGCTGAGGCAGAGAGGTGAAATATCTCATGCCAGGTATTGCAGAGTCAGTGTTGAAGCCAGGACTAAACTAGGCAGTTCCTGGTTCCAAGTAGGGTCTAATGGACTGAGCTGAACAGAAGCCATAAAAGCACAGTAGCATGTATAGACTGATTTGAACAACAAAGCATTTGAAGATCTGCTTATTTCCTTTCCCCCCTTCTTTTTTAAATCTATGGTTAGACATAAACACCCACATTTTCGAAGCGTGGCACAGGATTTCAGCTAATGAGACTCCCATTTAAAGTGCAGATAGTTTAAAACCAAGGCCTGTTATTTGGAAGGTGTCCCTGAATGTGATAAAGTCCAGAAGTCTGCTTTATAGCAAGCAGAAATGTTAGATTTGAACTGAAGTTTCTCTTGAGGAATCAGTTCTTAAGTGGGTATTCACCCACGAAAGCTCATGCTCCAATACGTCTGTTAGTCTATAAGGTGCCACAGGACACTCTGCTGCTTTTACTGTCTTAATATGTGGCTGTCTGGTCCTAAATCTATATATAAATTTTCTTTTTACAGGCAGTAAATATGCATTAACATTCACAAGACCATTTCTAGCCAAAAAATGTATAGCACCATAGATGGTCGCCTGGCACTGTAAGGCAAGAGGCTAAACTCCTTACAGGTGTAAACTGGTGCAATGCCACTGACTATGGTGCTTACTGCAGTGGTGAATTTAGTCTGAGGGGCTTATGTTAGAGTTAGGGAAGACAACACGTCATGGAAAGTGTGGGTTCTCCATCTTTTGCCCTGCTTTATACGGTACTTTCTTACCAAGCCCTGTTTGTTGCTTTTCCTGCATCAGCCCCATTGGTGTGTAAATGACACCAGTGGAATTAGTGTCTTGCTTATGCTAACTTACCCTGAATTTTAGCTTGGTAGCCTTAAAAAGGTACCGTGTTGTATCCCTAAAAGGGTAGATTATAAAATCTATCAGAGCTAATAGTCTCAAGACTTGCATTGAATATTTTGCTTCATTCTTTGTTTTTCTTCTTTTATAATTTGGAAAAGGCTCTTCTATAGTTACTGGCCTTCCAGATAGCCCTAAATCCTTGGAGAAGGCTTTATCTGGGGCAGAGAAGATGTGAAGCCTGTTTTGGGGCATCATGTGGCTGCCACAGATCTATCCTCTGCTGGGACTGTATGTAACCACTTGGGAGAGATGTGACTAATGCGAGACCTGGGGGTTCAAAGGACTATATTGAACAGTGTGCCAGACAAAGATGGACTTTTGGAACAAAAGTGTTAATATTTAGAGGGAGGTGAATACAGATTCCCCACTTCCAATTATGCAAAAACGCAGCCTTTTGAAGCTGTGCCATGAAGGGTGGGCCATTGTCTGCTGATCACCCATTACTTGAAACCAAGATTAAAGGAAAGACTGAATTATTCATGGTGGTTCTGCTTCTGAATCTGAGAGCATGTCTACATTACAAACTTTTGCCAATGCAAGTTTCATTGGCAGAAAGCCACCACAGTTAGTATATTGCTTGCATGCACGCACACTTGGTTCCTTGTGTTGGCCCTGCGTGTACTCACCATGAGTGCTTGTTTCGAGGCACAGAATAGTGCACCATGGGCAGGTATCCAGTGCAGTCTTTTGGGAAGCTTTGGCAATGCATGGGGGGGCAGAAACAAGTCATGCAGGGGTGACTGGGACAGCAGGGTGAAGTTCCCATCATGCAACTTTCTCCATCCCATAATGCTATTTCTGTCTCATAATTTTCACACCTATTTTGAAAATCCAATTAACTCATGCAGGATTTGTCACTGTCTGCCATCTCTGACAGAAGCATTAAACCTGCACAACTCTACACTACTGTCATGGGCACTATCAGCACAGGACACAAGATCTTCCAGTATTTGCAGAGCTGCAAGGGAATGGGGTGATTTTTCTTGGAGATCCATTTGCTGTTGGACATAGCAGGAACCAATTAAAGATTGGTGGTAGTGTTCCTGGAGCAGCTGAAAATGGTGGCGCACTGCTTCTGAGCCTGAAAAATGAGGTGAGATTGCATTGTACTGCAGGCTTGGGATGACAAACAGTTGCTGCAGAACTTTCAGCTACACAAGGTCACATTCCTGGATTTGTGTGCCGAGCTTGCCTCAGCCCTCCCGTACAGGGACACCAGACTGAGAGCTGCATTGACAGTGGGGAATTGAGTGGCAATTGCCCTGTGGAAACTGGTGGTGACAGATTTCCCACTGACCAGTAGCAATCATTTTGGATTTGGAAAATCCACTGCGGGGGGGCTGTTGTCATGCAAGTGTGCAGGGCCATTAATTGTCTCCCCCTACACAAGACTGTGACTCTCAGCAACATTCAGGACATAATGGATGGATTTGCTGCAGTGGGGTTTCCAAACTGCCATAGAGCAATAGACTCATACATATCCCTATTTTGGCACCAAACCACCTTGCCACAGAGTACATCAACAGAAAGGGCCATTTTTCTATGGTTACAAACACAGGACTGTTCAGAAAGCTACAAGCAGGGAGTTTTTTTCCCTGACTGGCAGACTACCATTAGCAATGTTGAAATGCCAATCGTGATCCTGGGGGACCCAGCCTACAACTTACTCCTCTGGTTCACGAAAATGTACACCAACCACCTCGATAGCATCAAGGAAAGATTCAACTACTAGCTCAACATGTACAAAATGACAAAGTGCTTTTTGTAGCGTGAAGGGGTGCTGGAATTGTTGACTCACAAGATTGGATCTCAGTGAGAAAAATACCCCAATGGTTATAGCAGCCTGCTGTGTCCTGCATAATATCCGTGAAGCAAAGGAGGAAAAGCTGCTGCTAGAGTGGAGGGTGTAGGCAAAGCAGCTGCCTGCTGAGTTTGAACAGCCCAACACAAGGGCTATCAGAACTCAGTGCAGAATTATATGGCTCAGGGAGTCTTTGAAAGAGCACTTTAACAGTGAGCCACAGTAATGTGTTGTGGTGTATTGTGCTCTACCTGGCCTTGCACTTTGGGGGCCTGTGAGGAATTATGTGGTGCTTGGTGCACATCTATGGATATAACACTGACAGTGCACCTATTAATAGTGTGATGCTTCTGGTACACTGTTTGTCACTGATCCCATGAGTTGTGTACAATAACTGGGTGCTTTCAATACTGCCAGCCATTCTGCAGCATATATTGGGAACTAATAAAGATGAATTATTTCCCAAACAAGAGAGTTTTATTGAGTAATGAAAACAATTAAAAAAAAATTCTGTGCAAGTTAAAAGTAAATACATTAAGACTTTAATAAATTTATGGAACAGAGCTTAAAGAAAGGGAGGGAACATTCCTGTCCATTTTAGCTATGCATGTATCAACAGTGGCTCTGACAGGTCAGGATGTGAAGCTGTGGTTATCCTTAAGGTCCCCTGGAGTGGAGAGGTAGGGGTAGGAATGTGGCCCATGATGCCACATGGAATGTCGAGGGGGAGTTTAGGGAAGTGCTATACTGGAGTTGACCATGGACTGCAAAGAGAAGTGGGCCTGGGGTCACTGAACCTGTAGGTTGAAAAGAGTTTGCAGCATGTTTGCTGCCAGGGAAGTCCCATCATGTCTGGGTGCATCTCCCTCCCCAAATCCTGGGCCTTTCTGCATGCATTCATCCTCCAGGTGGTCTGTTCACGGTCTGATGCAGCATTGGCTTACAGGATCTCACTGAACATGTCATCTTGAGTCCTCTTCTTTCTTCTCCTCATCAGGCTCATGTGTTCGGTGTGTGTGTGTGTAGGGGGGGGGGAACCCCTCAAGGTGCAATGGTAAAACACACAGAGGTACAATTGCCAGTATAGTTTCAAAGGAAAGCATAAATTAAGTTTCAGATCTCCCTTCCCTTGCTCCCCATAAGTTTTAAACAAGGCATGCAATAGCGCATAGACATCATACATATCCCTATTTTGGCTTCTGCTTTGGAGTGCTTGTGCATGGGTACCATGCCCAGCTCCAGTCATGGTGACTATGGCCCGCCATCGGTGAGGAAAATGAGAAGGGAGTTGCTCAGTTGCAGGAAACTGAGCATAGGGTACTGGCACTGTATCCTGGCACTATCTGATGATTATCGCTGATCTCACTCCTGAGGGTAACAAAGGCACAGAGAGAGAATCAGCTGCTTGCTGTCATCCCAAAGCTGCCTGGGCCCGTAGGCAGATAGCCCATTTATTGCAATGGTGCCTACTGAAGTTATTGCGGACTGGTGTGGAAAGGTGGCCTACTGTGGAGGAAGAAATAAGGCTGCCGTCCGTAGAAACCTACGGGAAAGGATTGCAGAGTACCTCCATGAAAGTTTAATCAGTTCTCTCTTTTACGGGACATCCGTGTGTACATAAACAAAGTGCTCTGCATGGCCCCTCTTGCCTAACTAACTCTATCTCTCTTTGTTGTACTGCTGCCTCTTCTCATAAGAGTAAATTAATGAAGAGTTAACTGTGTCCTGCTAAGTTGGGGGTTCCATCACTGTGATGAGAAATAAATTGATATACTTACTCGAGGTTCCTTCTCCTGCTTCAGACTCACCCATGCTTGACTGACTGGACTGTGGTGGAGTCTCAAACAGTTTTGGCTCGTGGCATAGCTGGACCCCACAGTTGTCTGTTCCCCATCCTCCTCCTCTTCCTTCACCTCCTTGACTTAGCTGTTAACATGTGGGGCATGTGACTCGGTGGTGGTGGGGTCTCCACCAAGTATGGCATGTAGCACTTTGTAAAAATGGCAGGTCTGTGCCTCGGCCTCACTGGCCTGATGTGCGTCCGGCAGTTCCTTCACTTTCACATGGCCCTTCTGCTAGTTCCTGTTGTCCCCCCTTCTCCTGCAACCCCCATGCAATCTGCTCGTAGATGTCCATGTTTCTACACCTGATCCTTAGCTGTTCTTGCACAGCCTCTTTGCCACACAGGCCCAGGAAATCTAAAATCTGTCTACTCAGGCTGGAGCGCATCTGGAGCATGTTGCCAGCATGGTCAGCTGGGCAGTTGGACACCCCAATGGAGAGCTGTTAAGTGTGCTTGCCAAGCTGGACAATCAGAAAAAGGCATTTCAAAAATTCACAGGGCTTTAAAAGGGGAAGAGGGCCTTCTGGTGTCCCTGACCCCTAGGCAATGGCGTTCACAATTGAGGCCAGAGCCGTCAGTGTCGGGCATTGTAGGACACCCGCTGGAGGATGGTTAGGGTCGACACAGATAATGCAGTGTCTACCGTTGTGCTGGATCGTCTTCAATACATCGAGCATGGCTCAACACCGCTTGGGGAAATGGTGTTACTATGTCGGTGTAATGGAGCGCTTGCATTGGTGGGAGACAAATTTAAGTGTAAACACATACACAACCAGGTTGAAACAAGGCGGCTTACGTTGACTGTTTTGTAGTGTAGATCAGGCCTCAGTTATGAACTTGTAACCGTGGGGAAAACCCAGTTGTGTGTTTTGAAGGACTGACAGCTACTAGAGCTTGAGGCTGGAGTAGCGCCAGAGGCTGGAGTTGGTGTGACCTCTAATAAGCTTTTTAGCATGCATGTAGGTTTCTTTACTGCTTTTAATATATTTTCTCTGTCATGCTTTCACCTTAAGAATAATGTGCTTGCTTATAAAGAGCTGTGTGGAAAGTTACAGGGCCCAATTCCAGAGACCCATGTCTGCACACAGGAAACCCATAAGGTTGGTAACATCAGTACCTGAACCCTCTGGGGACACAGAGGAAGGGGAAGACGAGAGGGATGACAGCTCTAATCATGAGGAGTCACCAGAACACAACTCCTCATCTTCCCCAGATGAAGCAGTCATACCTACACCTGCGACGGCCCCTGACGATTTCAGACATTTCCAGGAGCTATTTAGGCGAGTAGTGCAGAGCCAAAACATCCCTCTAGAAGAGGTACAGGAGACACAACACCAACTCCTGAAGATCTTGCATACTTCCTCCTCATCAAAAATCGCCATTCCAATCACTGATGCCCTCCTGGAACCAGCAGATACAGTGTGGCAAACCCCGGCCTCCATCCCACCAACTAACAAATGCACGGACAGAAAAAAATCATGTGCCAAATAAGGGCATGGAATTCCTGTTTGCACACCCACCACCAAACTCATTAGTGGTGGGTGTAGTCAACCAATGGGGCAAAGAATACAAGACTACACCTCAAGACATGGAATGGAAGAGAGTGAACCTATTAGGCTGAAAAGTCTACACCTCGGCCACACTGCAGTTCTGCACAGCGAACTACTCCACACTACTGGCAAACTATGACCATGACAATTACAGCAAACTGACAGAATTCACTCAGGACATCCAAGAGGAGAAGAAAGACCAGTTGTGGGCCATCAGTGAAGGCCAGCTTATCTCCACGACTGTCCTTGATGTAGTAGACACAGCAGCCCCCACGATGGCAACGGCCATAGTAATGCGTAGGGTCTCATGGCTTCACTCCTCAGGAATCCCTAGAGAGCTCCAGCACAAAGTGGAAGATCTGCCCTTTGACAGAGACCAGCTTTTTTCCACAAAAACAGACTGTCCTTCTTCACTCAATGAAGGACTCGACAGCAACATTATGGACCCTAGGGATATACACACCACCTAATAGGAGATGAAGGTACCAGCCCTACAACAGGAACAGAGACAACACATCTCAATGCCAGCAGAGACCATACGACACATGGGGCCAAAGAAACAGAACACAGAGACATTGACAGAACCAATCACAGAACGCGGCATCCCAACCACCACCAAACAAGCCGCAATTTTGAAGCATTGGTAGACGGTTTGCATGACCTCCCATAACACCAGCGTCAATGACCAATACCCATATCTTTGTGCACTGACTCAGACCATATTACAACAACTGGGTCTCCATCACCTTCGACCAGTGGGTATTAGAGCTCATTCAAATGAGCTATACCATCCCCTTTTACATCTATCCCACCTACCCACCATCTTCCCCGTCCCTCTTCAGGTACCCTTCTCACAAGCACTTCTTGAAACAAGAGGTACATCACCGACTACAAATAGGTGCAGTGGAACTAGTTCAATCACAACACAGAGGGAAGGGATTCTATTCACATTATTTCCCGACCCAAAAGAAAAACGGGGGATGGAGACCCATCCTTGATCTGAGGAGACTCAACAAATTTGTCTGTGCTCACAGTGCTCAAAATGGTCACCCTGAGCTCAAACATCCCTATGCTGGAAGAAGAGGACTACAAGACGCATACTTTCATATTAGAATCCATCTGGCTCACAGATGCTTCCTAAGGTTCACACTCGGATGAGAACATTTCCAATACAGAGTGCTACCATTCGGTCTCTCAACGGCACCGAGAGTATTCACCAAAACACTGGCGGTAATAGTGGCTCACTTACGCAGAAGAGGGATACTGATATTCCCTTACTTAGATGACTGCCTACACAAAGGCACCACAAAGACAGAAACAGAAGGAAGCGTTCAAATAACCATCTCTCTTTCGCTTCCTGGGTCTTCAAATCAACAAAAAGAAATGCACCCTCATTCCGGTACAGCAACTAGAGTTCATTGGGGCCCACCTGGACTGCCTCATGGCCAGAGCATCACTACCAAGACCATGTTTCATAACAGTGACCTCCCTTATATCAGTGGCCTCTCCTAGTCCATGGGTACATGTGCAAACGTGCCTACAACTATTGGGACATATAGCTGCTACCATATGTTGTAAAACACGCCAGGCTACACATGCGGTGCCCTCAGAGGTGGCTGAATCCAGTATACAGCCCACGAAAACAGTCTAAACAAGAGAATCACACCCATTGCAGAGGTGATACAACCACTAGGCTGGTGGACAAACCCAACGAACGTTTGCTCCACTGTACCATTCCAGCAAGAACCACCATCTGTTCAAATCACGACAGATGCCTCCCTGTTCAGATGGGGTTTCACTGAACCAACATACCACCCAGGGCAAATGGTCCCCTTCAGAAACACATCTACACATGAACCCTCTAGACCTACATGCGGTCCGCAGTGCATGCTGCCACTTCCTTCCTCTCATAAGAAACAGAACGGTACGGATCCTAACAGACAACATCCTCATGTATGTTCTATATAAACCGCCAGGGTGCGGCACGGTCCCACTCTTTATGTGCAGAAGCTCTAAAACTATGGAACTGGTGCATAAGGCCCAACACCACTTTCACAGCATCATACCTACTGGGCTGCCTGAATATCATGGCGGACACTCTAAGCAGACAGTTCTCCCAAGAACGTGAATGGGAACTGAACGAAGAAATTACACATTGTATTTTCCACAGATGGGGAACTCCATTGATAGACCTGTTTGCGATGCGAGCAAACAGGAAATGCCCAAAGTTCTGCTCACGTGCTGGACAGGGAGCACAATCACTGGGAGATGCATTCCTTATCAAATGGAACGCCCCTCTTCTATATGCATTCCCACCGATTCCTCTTATCCCCAGGGTCATACACAAAACCAGAACCGACAGGGCCAAGCTAATCCTTACAGTGCCAACATGACCCAGACAGACTTGGTTCCCTTTCCTGTCCCGCATGGCACTATGCAAGCCATTCACTCTCCACATCCTACAAAATCTCCTCTCACAGGACAACAGTCAAACACTCCATCCGAATCCAGGCAAACTCCAGCTGAAGGTATGGCTCCATCCTGAGGAATTAACCTGTTCTGACCAAGTAAAACAAGTACCGATTAACAGCAGGAAACATTCCACATGCTCTGCTTACCTCCAAAACTGGAAAAGGTTTTCTCTCTGGTGCCAAACACAGCAAATATCTGCACAACAAGCCCCACTCCCAATCATCCTGGATTACCTACTATCCCTAAAAAAGAGAAACCCCTCAGGACTGGCTACAAGCTGGATTAAAGTTCATCTCGCAGCAATAAAGGCCTTCCACCAACAGGTGAATGGAACATCAGTATTCGCCCATCCCATTACTAGGAGGTTCTTAATGGGGCTACAGAACACATACCCAGAGATCTGTGAACCCCCTCTGGCATTGGATTTAAACTTAGTGCTCAAATGTCTAACCAGAAAACCATTCGAACCCGTAGCATCATGTTCTTTACTTCACTTATCTATGAAAGTGGCATTCTTGACAGCAGTCACATCGGCATGAAGAGTGAGTGAGATTTGGGCACTCATGGCTTACCCCCCATACACCATATTCTATAAGGATAAATAGAAGAGTCCTGTGGCACCTTATAGACTAACAGACGTATTGGAGCATGAGCTTTCGTGGGTGAATACCCACTTCGTCGGATGCACAAAAGCTCATGTTCCAATTTGTCTGTTAGTCTATAACAGGGATCGGCAACCTTTCAGAAGTGGTGTGCCGAGTCTTCATTCATTCACTCTAATTTAAGGTTTCGCTTGCCAGTAATACATTTTAACATTTTTAGAAGGTCTCTTTCTATAAGTCTATAATATATAACTAAACGATTATTGTATGTAAAGTAAATAAGGTTTTTAAAATGTTTAAGAAGCTTCGTTTAAAATTAAATTAAAATATAGAGCCACCACAGGACTCTCTGCTGCCTTTACAGATCCAGACTAACACAGCTACCCCTCTGATATAAGGATAAAGTGACTGAGGACACACCCTAAATTCATGCCCAAAATATCATCCTCATTCCACCTAAACCAGCCTATTCACTTACCTATATTTCATCCGAAACCACACAGCAACCCCCAAGACAGTGTTACATACATTAGATGTCCGTGGCACCCAGGCCTTTTATCTGGACAGAACAAAGGCCTTTTGTAAATCTCCCAGACTATTTGTATCAACGACAGAAAGATCAAAAAGTGCAGCTATATCCACACACAGGCTATCTAAATGGATATCACACTGCATCCAATTGTGCTACTCCCTATGTAACGCAGAAGCCCCAATGGGCATCAGAAAACACTCGACAAGAGCTGTAGCGACTTCCATAGCATTCCTTCACAACGTACCCATCCTAGACATATGCAGAGCAGCCACATGGGCATTTGAACACACATTCACTAACCATTCTGCCATCATGCTCAGCTCGAGCACAGACACAAGGGTAGGCTTCACTAGCCGCAGCTAGAGACTCAACTCCGAAGTCCCTTCCATACTCACGAGGGCACTGATTTACATTCTCCTGAAGTGGAGCACCCGGAGGGACAGGACTCGACGAAGAAGGGAAGGTTACTCACCTTGTGCAATAACTGAGGTTCTTTGAGATGTGTCCCCCTGTGGGTGCTTCACTACCCACCTTCCTCTCTTCTACTTCGGAGTAAGAACTTGAGGCTCCACGGTAGAGAAGGCACCAAGGGGGTCGGAGCATGTGAGCACCAGAAGAGGCGCCAGCGGTGTTGCGAGACAGCTACTGTGCGGGTGTGCTCCTACCAGACACTTGTAGCAAAAATCTCCGATTGAAGGTGCCAGGACGCACTGCCACCTGAAGTGGAGCACCCACAGGTACACATCTCGAAGAACCTCAGTTACTGCACAAAGTGAGTAACCTTCCCTTTTGTGCCAGGATAGAAATGTCACTATAGAGCGCTGCAGATGATGAACATTTGGACTCACTCAACACCACCCCTTCTCAGGGGTTTGACAGACAGCCCCTTATGCGCCTCAGCAATGACATTCCTGCTAA
The DNA here is from genome assembly GCF_020497125.1 of Mauremys mutica. NCBI lineage: Eukaryota > Metazoa > Chordata > Testudines > Geoemydidae > Mauremys > Mauremys mutica. The sequence goes on along the minus strand of NC_059073.1, from coordinate 6,448,838 downwards.
TCAGAGTTTTACACATTCTCTGTTCTCAAGTGCACATCCCTGCTGATGCCCCAAGCCTACCGAATCCTCTGGTAACAGAAAATTACCCCTTCCTGCCAGGAATGAGATTGATGTAAGGCTCTCAAATGGCTTCCTCACAGTATCTAAAACTAACATTGCTTAGCTGAGGGAAAAGCAGCTCTGTAAGAAGTGACATCCAACTAAATAGCTCTAGGAGATAAGGAATGGTGCAACACCATTTCACTCCTTTGTTTGCATTTATAGCACTGCAGCTTTCACATCAAGCTTCTTTAAACGGGGAACTGTCAAGGCTAACCCCCCCCAAATCTGACCCATCTTTCTTATCTCTCTTACAGATGCTCAGATACCAGGAAAAAGAACGAGGCGTCCTTGTGGCACCTTAGAGACCAACAAATTTATTTGGGCATAAGCTTTCGTGGGCTAAAACCCACTTCATCAGAAGCATGCAGTGGAAAATACAGTAGGAAGAGGGGTGTGTGTGTCTGTATACACAGAGAACATGAAAAAATGGGTGTTGCCTTACCAACTCTAATGAGACTTATCAATGAAGATGGGCTATTTTCAGCAGGAGAGAAAAACTTTTGTAGTGTTAATCAGGATGGCCCATTTCATACCAGGGTGACACATGGCATCAAAATACCTGTAAAGACAACTGCTTAGAAAGCCTGTTGTGTGCCTGGGGTGAATGGGGGCATCCCTACACTGTATTACAATGTTCTTTATTTCTCAGTAAAATAGATCACTGTCAGGTGGCCTGGTTCGAGCCCTGCAAATGCACAGATATCTGCTTTATATCCCCGGATATCTGCAGATGCGAGTGTATTGTACCGTCTGTGAGGATCGTGGATTGAATGCGGATCCAAATTTTTGTATCTGCAGAGGGTTCAAACAATGAGATAGGGGGCTGGTGCAGATGCGGATACTTATAAAAGGTGGCGTGTCACATACAAGTTAATTATTGCAGATGTGGATCCAAATTTTTATATCCGCGCAGGGCTCTAGTCCTGGTAGTCCAGAGCAATTTCACAAATACAAAGCAGTATATGCAGGGGCAACCTTCCAGGAAATCCATTACCCACAGACCCCACAGGCTCACCAATTCTAGCTCTTATCTCTAGAAGTCTCTCTAGGTTCTTCTATGGTCCAGAGTAATGGACTGAGCCCGATGAGGGAGGAAATGCAGTGAGCCTGCGGTGAGTGGAAGAGTCTGGCAGCAGAGTGTGGTGGCTTGGCCGTGTGCTGGGGCTGGCTGGGCGCAGGTGTGGGGGGTAGCATGGGATGGCGGGAGCCAGTCTGGCACTCAGGGTGGGCAGAGGCTTGACCTGGTGTGGCTGGGGCTGGTGTAATGGCAAAAACAGCAGCTGGCACATTTTGCCAGGCCTGGCGGCTCGGGGGCTGGACGTGGGAGGCCGGCCCAGTGGCTCAGGAGGGGGGAGGGGGGGGGCGGTTCAGCCTGGCATGGCCAGGGCCGGCCTGGTGGCTTGGCCCATCAGCTTGGGAGGTTGGTGGTGGCTCAGTCTGGTGTGGCCAGGACTGCACTGGTGCTCGCAGAGGGTGGCCCGTCATGGCTGGGGTGGGCAGTTTGGGACTTCTCCAGTCGTGGGAGGGAGCCCCTCAGGGTTCCTCCTGTTATGGGGTGGGGGGAGTTTGGGGGTCAGAGCCTTGGCCAGCATGCTAGCCTCCCCAAAGTGGGAGTTCACCCACTGCCCATGCTGCTAAGCAATGATGTTGTGACACCTCTATACTAGCAAACACCCTAGCACAGACCAGCATAAGCTGCATGTACCCTAAGGGGTTTTGCCACTATAGTCACTTCACTAAAGCTGTACATACAAACCTTTTCTAGTGTAGGTGCGACTAATGCCTTACCCAAAGTCAGATACCAGAGGGGGGAGGGATAGCTCAGTGGTTTGAGCATTGGCCTGCTAAACCCAGGGGTGTGAGTTCAATCCTTGAGGAGGCCACTTAGGGATCTGGGGCAAAAATTGGTCCTGCTAGTGAAGGCAGGGGGCTGGACTCAATGACCTTTCAAGGTCCCTTCCAGTTCTAGGAGATTGGTATATCTCCTATTATTATTATTATTATTACCAGCTGAAGCAGGTCTCCCAGAGTCCCAGTCCACTGCCTCCCCACAAGATCATTCTGCATCTCTACGCTTGCTGAGAACGCCACCATCCACTTGGTTGCAGAATATACAACATGACGCCTTGTCGGCTGAATCACTGGCTACATTTTAAGGTGCTGCCTGTCAGCCTAGGCCTAAAGAGACCAAGTACATTCTTATGGCAACTGTGTGTGATTTCCAAGAGAGATTTATGCCCACATTTTCAGTTAGACATGCACAACTGCATGCCTACATTTCATAGGCCACCTAAATGACCAATGTGCACATACAACTCAGGTATCTGTGAGTATATATGATCAGCTACACACCTACTTAACCACATGCCTATGCAAATCTCCACTTTGCACAAACATCAGCTTTTTGCATGCTAAAAGTAAGTGGTTGCAAATCTATTAATGCAATTGTATTTGCCTATATTGGAAAATATGTACTTATCTATATCAATACCTTTAAACAAGTGGGTGCCCAGACGCCATGTAAAAGATGATAGATCTAAAGCTAGGTCTTCCACTTCCTTCCTGAATGCAGCTACAGAGACCCCTAGCTATTGCTGAGCTAATTATTCTGAGCATCTCCCTGTTCTATTTCAAACAGATTATAACCACTTGATTTCAGGAAGTCACTGAGCAAATATGAGTATGTGAATGACCATCATAAAGTGTAAGAACACTCTCTGGACCCAGGGGAGAAAAACTGAATTTTACAAGGGAATTTTACTAATTTCCTCCCCAAAATTGTCAAAGTGAGAGCAACCCATCCATCTAGAACTGGTGCAGGGAATACCTTGACAAGTATCCTTGTAGCATATCAGGTTCCCTTACCGGATAAACAGACTATAGAAGAAAAGACTAAGGCTATGTCTACACTACAAATTATGCCAGCATAATTTATGATGCTCAGGGGCTGAATAAGCTACCCTTCTGAGCAAAATAAATTATGTCAGCATAAGTGCTCGTGTGCACAGTGCTATGTTGGCGGGAGAGCTTCTCCCGCTGACATAGCTTCTGCCGCTCATGGAGGTGGGTTTTTATGCTGAATGGAGCTTTTGCTCATCTTCATAGAGTTTCTTCACCCCACATGCTGCAGTGGTGAAGCTGTATTGGTACCGCTGCGCTGCTGCAGCACTGTACGTATAGACATGGCCTGAGAAGGCAGCTTTCAGCATCCCAGTACATCAAGGACATCTCCAGGGAAAGCAAGGGGCCCCACTCTCCTCTCACTCTCTGGTATGACAGCAGCATAACTCCACTGCCGGTGCTCCAGTTTACACTGGTGTGACAGGAGAACCAGGCCCATGGCCTTGCAGCACTTTCCTTTGGTTTCATCTTGCAAGGAAGCTGATCTTCTGCTTTTGTTTTGGAGGAATTGTCAGGCTAGAGAGAATAATTGGAATTCCTGGAGCCTGTTTGTGTGGAGGAGACCTTTGCAGATAAGCAAATGATCCTATTAGTAAGAGGTTACACTCACCCTCCCTTACACTGCAGTAAGACCTTTCTCTGCTAAAAGAGGATTTGGTACTCACACCGTGATACATGGACAAGTATAGATTTGCCTGGGGCAGCCGTGTGATCCTCAAAAAGAAGAAAAACATCACAGCAGCCCTTGTCACAGGATGCAAACAGATTTTTTCACACCCGCCTGTGTGTTGTTGTTACGTGAGTGATGTCTTTACAAAGGCTAAATTTCCCTTTAATGTCTGCAATTGGGAACATATGGCTGGTGGCTTTACTCATATAATGCTGTAGAAAGGGGGTAGGTGGAGAAGGAAGCTGGCTTCTTTAGTGATTGAACTCATCCATTTTTAAGCCATCTGCAAGCTGATCGAAGGCAAAGCACAAAAGTAGTGCATCCACTGCAGTCTATTTTAATGGCAATGCTTTGCATCAGGAGCTATTACCTCTATAAATGAATGATTTGGACAGTTCTGGGTTAATCACCGGTCATCCTACAAGACCATAACTGAACTAATGGGACTGGAGTTTGTAACTTTTCATCTGAGTGTCCCCCAGCACTATTTTGGCTTTTACAAGAGATAAGCCTTGGTGTTAGGGAAGAGATCAGTTACGTTTTCTAAGCCTACAGCCCTGTCTTCGAGCTGAATAAGCGACTATAGGATGGCACTGGACAGAGACTCAGACTGTTCACTGCCATTTATACGCACTGTAATTTCCTGATGAGCTAAAGGCCTCATGAGATACACACAGCTGATTTTCATGAGGTTCCCAGAGTGAAAGCAGTCATGTAATCCAGAACTCCCAACACATAGGACACAAACTATGTCACAGGCAAATTGTTGTTAAAGACAGAGCTACCTATCTGACTAGCAGGCCAGGGCAGAGCCAGGTACCCCCACAAAGCATGTGCACAGCTGCTCTCCAAGTGCTTCGCAAAGGGTGGGTGAGCAATATTATCCTCCTTTAACAGAGGGTGCAACAGGCAGAGAGGTAAAGGCCTACATTTTCAAACACACCCACTGATTTCAGATGCCTCATTTTTTGGGTGCCCAACTTCCCACCTAAGATCTGAATTTCTGAAGGGCTGAGCATCTGCAGCTCCCACTGGCTTCTGTTAGAATTGTGAGCGCTGAACCTCTCTAAAGGTCAGGCCCTGCACGTATGAAGGCGGGCACCTAAAGTTACCAGTTTTTTTAAATTTAGGCCTAAGCAGCTTGCCCAAAAAACCATAAAGAAAGCCAGTGGCAGAGTTGGGAACAGACCCCAAGTCTCCTGACTTCTAGTCCAAAGATCCATCTACTTGCCCACAGCTACCTACGTGTCTGGTATGAAACTGATGTGACACTTGCTTAGCTGCAGGATAATCTAAAATGGCTGACATTACAGAAGGAAGCTACTTGGTCTGAGGAACAAGAAAGAGACTGGGAGCCAGACTCCCAAACTAGTCCCGCCCTGCCACTAACTTGCTGTGTGATTGTGGGCAGGCTGTTTCACCCATCTGCCTCCTATTCTGTAAAACAAGCACCACACCCATATCATCACTTGGATAACATGAGGATTAGCTTTGCATTGTCCAAGTGGTTAGGTAAACTTTATCAATACTGTACTGCATTGATTGTCAAAATATTGGTTATTTTCACATGGACTAGCCAGCTCAAGGTAGATGATTACGATTTTCTTAAAATCCAACGTGCATGAACATTTCAATAAAATAGAATAGGGGTGGGTCAATTATTTTTTGTCATGGTCCAAATTTCTTGGTCCAGGTATAGTCAAGGTCCAGGCTCCAGAGAAAATAATAAAAAACCAACACTGATAAGTAAATAAAAAGATTTTGGGATCTGTTCAAAAGCATCTGGCGGTCCAGGTTTGGCTCGGGGTCTGCCTATCGCCTAGCTCTGCAATAGGAGCTTTTCCCAGCTGCTTGGGGATATTCCTCAAAAACTTGTCTTTGGCTGTGTCTATATTGGGACTTCAGGGAAGTTTTTCGTCATTACTCTAGCACTAGCAGGAGAGCTAGAAACATAGAGAATCATAGAACTGGAAGGGACCTTGAGAGGTCATCTAGACCAGCTGTGGGAATTTTTAGCCTTCTCAGAGCTGCTCTGCAGCACAGAATGGTGTGGACCAGAGGGCCTATCTACCCTAACATTCCTTCCATCGCTCGCAATAGTGAAAACAAGAATGGAAAAAACATGTCTAGTGTAGAAAAGACAAGATGTGAGTGAGAGCGCATCAAGTAATCCCAGTTCAGCAACCAGGAGATAGTGTACTGTGGAATCTTACCTCCACTGTAGCATGGTTTGTCTGGCTCAGGGGGATTTATGTATGTGAAATGTTAAAGCTACCAATGAGACACCTGAGTCTAATTAGCAACCTGCATTCTTGATACAGATCCTTGTAATGGGAAGTTCTCATTAGTCTAAACTTATGTATTCCCCTTGGATGCATTTTGCAGAACAGCAAAAATATGTTTTCCAAATTTTCTATACCCAGAGCATCAGTTTATACAGGCAAACTCTCACAACATTACATCATAAGGTGTGTGTAATGACATCCTGCTGATTGACTGAACTCTGCTACATACTACAACTGTGACGTACTGCGGAAATAGTCACATCTGTTCTAAAGCATATTTAGACACTGCAGCTTGAAATTGGTCTTAAGACCAAGACTTGTGGAATCTGACACGAAGTTTTTATAGTACCCAAAAGAGCTTTACAGAACATATCAAAAGGCCAGGGTCCTGGCCCAAACACGTTATCTAGATTTACACAACACACCAAGTGAGGATAGCAAGAAAAGAGGGGAATTGGGAAGTCAGTCGTTTGGCTACCGGTGTGCCAAGACAACTGCTTACCATCCTCGCCCATATCGTCTGACTGTTTACGTGTGCTTCCCCCATCCGTCTGTATCCAGCTGTTACCTGTCTTGTCTTATCCTTAGACTGTAAGAGCTTTGAGGCAGGGGCTACCTTTTTGTTCTGCATTTGTACAGTGCCTTGCACATGGGGGCCTGGTCCAGGACTGGGGATCCTAGGTGCTACGATAACACAAATAACAGTAGTAGAGCAAATGTGGCAATAATATGATCACTGGCCTACTCAGTTAAGGAGTGTACACATCTTGATGGCTTTGTAAAAGAGTTTTAGTGCCTTATGTAAGAAATAAGTTATATCAAAATACACACAGATAATGTAATATGTTGCATCAACACAGCACCTTCCACACTAACCTTCAACCTTCCTGGGGAAGTAGATAGATAGGTATGATCATTCCCTTCTAGGACAGGAAAACTGAAGCAGAAAAAGATATGCCTTTGGGTGAGTCATTTCACAAGCTAGTGTCAGAGCCAGGACTTGAACCTAGGTCTCCTGACTTCAGGTTGCATGCTGTAGCTCACACTGCCACTCAAGACCTCACAAGTACAAGAAAGAAGGTCCTCAACTTAGCAGGGAAGGAGACCTCATAACTAATGATATCAAGAAGGCTGAATAGTTTCATGCCTATTTTGCTCCATTCTTCGCTAAAAAGCTATGGTGACCAGCTACTCAACACAATATTAACAAAGGGAAAGGAATGCAAGCCAAACTAGGAAAAGAACAGACTTAAGAATATTTAGAATGATGTATAAAGTCTGCAGGGCCTGATTAAATTTATCCTAAGATACTTGAACTTGCTGAAGCAATCTCAAAACTGTTATCTTCAAGCCTTGGAGGATGGGTAAGGTCCCAAACGACTTGAAAAGGACAAGCCATACCTATCTTTAAAAAGGGGAACAAAGAGGATCCAAGGAATTATAAACCAGTCAGCAGAGCTTTGACACGGGATACTGGCACAAATTCTTAAACAATTTGTAAGCACCTAGAGAGTAATAGGGTGATAAATAATGGCCAACAAGAGTGTGTCAAGAACTCATGCCAAACCAACCTATTTCCTTCTTTCACAGGGTTACTGGCTGAGTAAATGTGGGGAAGCTATAGACGTATTTTGATTTCAATAAGGCTTTTGACGCAGTCTCACAGGCAAACTTAGGAAATGTGATCTAGATGAAATTACTTAAGTTGAGTGCACAACTTGTTGAAAGACCATCCTCAAAGTAATTATGGTTTGCTGTCAAACTGGCGGGGGACATATCGTCTTGGTTCCTGCAGGGGGTCTGTCCTGGGTTTGGTACTATTAATATTTTCATTAATGACTTGGATAACAGAGTGGAGAGTATGCTTATAAAATTTGCGCTTGACATCAAGCTCGGAGGGATTGCAAGCACTCTGGAGGACAGGATTAGAATTCAAAATGACCTTGACAAATTGGAGAATTGGTCTGAAATCAGCAAGATGAATTCAATAAAGTGCAAGGTACTGCACATGGGAAGGAAACATCAAATGCACAAATACAAAATGCAGAAAAACTGGCTAGGTGGTAGCACTGCTGAAAAGGACCTGAGGTTACAGTGAATTACTAATTCAGTACAAGCCAACAATGTGATGCAATTGCGAAAAAGGTTAATATCAATCTGAGGTGTATTAACAGTAGACCTCAGCCAGCCTACTTTGTTCAGTTTTGAGTGCCATGCTTTCGGAAAGAGGTGGATCAATTAGAGAGTCCAGAGAAGAGCAACAAAAATGATAAAAGGTTTAGAAAAATCTGATCTACAAGGAAAGGTTAAAAAAACTGGGTATGTTCAGTCTTGAGAAGTGGATACCGAGGGGGGGATCTGATAACAGTCTTCAAATATGTTAAGGCTCTGTTATAAAGAGGATGGTGATCAATTTTTCTCCATGTCACTGACAGTAGGATGAGAAGTAATTGGTTTAATCTTCAGCCAGGGAGATTTGGGTTAGATATAAGGGGGGAAAAACATTCTAACTATAAGGATAGTGAAGCACTGGATTGGGCTTTCAAGGGAGGTTTTGGGATCCCCATCTCCGGAGGTTTTTAAGCACAGGGTGGACAAACACCTGTCCAGGATGATCTAGGTGTACCTGATCCTGCCTCAGCACAGGAGACTGAAATAGATGACCTCTCCTTCCCAGCGCTCTCTTCCCAGGGCTTCGTGCCTCCACTCTTGTCATTATGGCAAAGAATAGCTCAGAAGCCCAGGTGCTTTTATATTGACATTGATGGAGTGTTAGGCCTTGTCTACATGATGAGTTGCGTTAGTTTAACTTCAGATATGATTTCAAACTGATTTAGTTCATCCAGTGCTGAAGTCTGTGTGGATGCGCTTATTCTGGTTTAAAGCAGGTTAAAGGTTTAGCATAAGTCCATTAATGCATTTTAACTTCACACCTTTAGTAAATTCTTCTTACTTTCTTGAGCATCCCCATGTAGCCAAGCAGTTAGTGTGAGAGCCTGGATGAATGACAGCTCTTGCAAATGCAGGGTTAGATTTCCCATGCAAACTCACATTATTTTTAAAGCCCATGTGCGATGGTCCCACTGACTTTTTTTCACATTAAATTCTGGACCATTCAGCCTTCCGACAGGTCTATGTAGTTAGGAGCTTTGTTGCCTGATCACCAAGGAACCCTGCAACAACATCTGTGTAAAGTATTTTAGGGCATGCATCAGCTTGGTAATTACAAATTCAAAACCTAACCTTCCCCACAAAGTGAGTTATTAAAAGCACAGCAAGAAAAAAAACAAGTGCCTCCAAAAATAGCACGCCACCTTCCCTGCACATTCTATGCACCGGGCTGTGTGGGTGAGATAAATACTTGTATTGTTAATGAGTCGTGCATGTGCCTCAAAGGGAGAATGGGTACCTAAGGCTTCTAGGTTCGTACATCAGACCACTATCCGTAATATGCACTGCCTGCCCCAAGGGCTGCTCACTGCTAATGTTTATCTGCTGAGAATTCACACTAATCCTCTCTCCAAGTAAGTAATGGGCTACCGGGCCCCCAAATGATTAGTCTCGTAATGGGAGCTCACGTTCCAAACCAATTTCCAAATGTATTTTTATGGTGGCCATTGAGCTAAATGCTCAGCTGGGTTTTATAATGTTTAGGAATTACAGCAGATGCCATTAAAAACCCAACATTTGCCACTCAGCACTGCCAGCATGACATTGGATTGTTTAGTATCAGAGAGGTAGCCGTGTTAGTCTGGTTCTTTGCTGCTTTTATTGAATTGTTTATATCTTACCATACATACAGCACATGCCACTGCAAGCACAACACTGGTACCACACAACAGGAACAGTACACTGCAAGGAGTGGGAAGAGCATTGGAAGCAGAAGGAGAAGCAGCAGGACATCTAGGATCGGGGTGTGGGTAGAGCTGTGGGAGAGGGAGGAGGATTTCAGTAGTTGCATTTTAGATATAGTGGGGCAGGAAAGGCAAGATGGCATGAAGAGTGGACAGAGGCCTTTAAAGGAAGCTACAGTCTTCTGAGCAATCACATGGTCACAGCGCTTCCCACCATGCCTGAGGGGCAAATACAAGTCTGCTGGCTCAGGCCATGATTTAACAGTCTGAGACCTCAGGGCTGCCCAAATAGCACAAGAGAGAACAAACCAGCTCCACTTTCCATCAACCTGGTGTTGCTAATTAGGGAGAACATGGATGTCTCATATGCCAACTAACTGTTCCATCACATACAGCAGAGCTGTCCTAATAATACAGGGAAAGTGCTTGAAAGAAACTGGTTTCAGTGGTAGCCATGTTAGTCTGTATGAGCAAAAAAAAATGAGGAGTCCTTGTGGCACCTTAGAGACTAACAAATGTATTTGGGCATAAGCTTTTGTGGGCTAGAACCCACTTCATCAGATGTATGAAGTAAAAGATAGCAGGAGCAGGTATAAATACATGACAGGATGTGGGTTGCTTTCCCAAGTGTGAGGTCAGTCTAACGAGATAAATCAACTAACAGCAGGATACCAAGGGAGGAGAAATAACTTTTGAAGTGGTAAGATACACCACTTTTGACTTTTGAAGTGGTAAGATACATCCATTACAGATAGTTGACAAGAAGGTGTGAGTAACAGTAGGGAGAAATTAGTATTGGGGAAACTGGTTTAGGGAGCCCACCACGTTGACTGAAACTCCTGCATTGCTGATGTAGCAAATGAAGTCTCTTTCCAGGCAGCAACAGTTACTGACCAACAGCAAACCCAGAAATATTTTTAACTTCCTTTCATTAGAGGTTCTTGCAAATGTTAGCTAAGCCTTTAGACTATACTAAAGAAGTTGCATTGGTTTGACTAAACTTAAAATTGATCTAGTTAAACCAATGTAATCTCCTAATTTAGAGACACGACTGGTTTAACCCTTGCTTAAATCAGTTTGGCACGTGTCCGCAACTTACTGAATTAAACTAAACCAAGCTATGCAAGAGTCTTGTACATAGCGCATCTATGGTGGGAGATAAAAGTGATTTATCTAAATCAGTGCAAGGTTTAATTTATTTAAACCAATGCAACTTCTCTAGTATAGACAAGGCTTAAGTTTCACAGTGACCGCCGTAGCACTTGGGGTTCTCCCATCGCTGTAGTTAATCACCTCTCTGGGAGGCATCAGCCTAGTGCTGGCTACACAGGGGCTGGGGGCACAGTGTTGGGAGAGGGCATCTGTTAGATCATCTGAACTGCATCACTCAGGGGTGTAGATCTGTCCACCCTCTGAACGACATCGCTGGGTTGACCTAACTTTTTAGTGTAAACCTGGCCTATTCGCTTATTTTAAAGAATGGGGCTGGGAACTAGGACACCGAGAAGGGAAGTGACTTGCTCAAAAGTCACGCAGCACATCAGTGGCAAAGCCAGAAACGGAATCAGTAGTCCCAATGCCCTGTTCTAGCCACTGGACAGCACTGCCTCACGCTGTCCCTAAAAAAGGATTACAGATGGTTTTCTATTCTAAGGCTGAGTTTGCATAACTAAATCAAACTTTCTTTTGACCTGATAAATAATACTAACCTATTTCCTTGAGCATTTAAAGGTGGGTTGTTTTTTTTTAAAAACTTGACATTTTTTATTAAACTCATATGGGAAATATATTTTCCCTCTCTAAACCCCTCCGAGATTTGTGTGGAATTTTCAAACAGTTCATCACTTATTGTGCTGCTCATCCTACTCCAATATAGAGCGGGCATGGCTGGAAGGTAGTCAGAGAATGGAAATGAATGAAAAAACCCCCCACCATTACCCCAACCCAGACTCGAAAACTGGTTTAAAACACCATTTTAAAGTGTTCTTCCTACACAGCATATATCCTAAAGAGGAAAGATGAGGCAAGGCACAGCTGATGGTTAAAAAAAAGCCTCAGGCAGTCACAAGAAGGGTGGGAAAACACACATAAGATACACCCCTCCTCGCTCTCACCCCCTGAAGAACTCAGTTAAAATAAAGTCTTCCAAGTAGGTAAATACTCTGAAGTCAAGTATCTGCATTATGTCAAAAGAATTGCAAAATGGGTCTTTTGTGAGACACAATGAAGCAATTAACTTGGGGGACGTGCTGGGAATGCAAGCACAGCATTCATCAGCACCTGCAGAAGGAATAAAACACAGTCATGTTTCACTAATGGGTGACAAACGGTGTGCTATGAGATCAGGGGCCAGCAGCCAGCAGGGCATCCCAAGATAGGAGGAAAGGCTTTTGCAGTAGCTGTGATGTGCGACATCCAATTTTATTTCAGTGACGGACGGAGCCTAGCTTTCAGTCGTGCTTCTAGAGCTGCTGTTGGACTGGAATGTACATTCCACGACTGAGCTGTATCCCACCATGCACAAGGAGAGCAACGCAGGCACAGCATGAGCCAGCAGCAGCAGCAGCAGCAAAGCTTCTCAAGGACTATGGCTGCTCTCCGGCAACTCTTCCAGTGCCGTTTGCTCTGTGCTCGCGGTTCAGGCACTTATTTCAAAATGCTTAGACATTCTCTCCAGATTGAAGTGCAGTCTCTAGGTCCGTGCATAGCATGGTGCCTTGGCTGAGGTATTTCAGCAGGACCTCACGCTGACACTGTACTCTCCCAAGAGTAACTCAGGGCTTGCATATAGCATTTTCTTCATCCTCACTGATGTACTTTGTTGCAAGCCCCATTCCTGCCCTGGTCCAGCAAGGAAACTGATTCTCCATGCACAGCCTAGAGGAGTGAACATAAGCCCTGTACTGAATTGCTTTATTACCTGAGTTTATATTAACAGGGTCAGCAGCAGGGGCGGCTCCAGACCCCAGCACGCCAAGCGCGTGCTTGGGGCGGCATGCCGTGGGGGGCACTCTGCCGGTCGCCGGGAGGGCGGCAGGCGTGCCTGTGGAGGGTCCACTGGTCCTGCGCGGCTTCAGTGCACCCTCCGCAGGCATGCCTGTGGGAGGTCCACCGGAGCCGGGGGACCAGCGACTGGCAGAGCGCCTCCTGCAGCATGCCGCCCTGCTTGGGGCAGCGAAATATCTAGAGCCGCCCCTGGTCAGCAGAGGCACTTATGAGCTCATTATTCTCTCAACTAGGTATCAACAGAAAGGCAGATAACTTGACCAGTTACAGTGGCAACTGACTATAAGCAGCTAATAACCTGGGGAGTCAATAAAACCTCCTTAAAACCCCCATTTACAGCAACACACTGCAAACGGATACACATTCCTCAGTTCCTTCTCTTCAGCTTGACCTGGGATCTACATCACCTGCCTAGGACAACCATCACCAAGGTTAGCGAGCCCTCTAACTACTCATTCAACCAGGGCTGTTCTCCCCCTCTCAAAAGTAGAGGTCTCACCAGGGCCTGTGCAAGGAAGTTTTGCGCCATGGGTGAAAATTCTACCTTGTGCCAGCCCCCACAGCTAACCTTGCCCGCCTTCCTCCCTCCCCCTCCCTGTGGCAGCTAACCACGCCCACCCGCCCCTCCCCCCAGAGGACTCCCCCCCGTGGCAGCTAACCCAGCCCGCCAGCACCCGCAGCTAACCCCGCCTGGGGAGTCCCCCCTCCGCAGTAGCTAACCCCGCCCCCTCCGCGGCAGCTAACACCGCCCGGGGAGCCCGCCCCAGCACTCGTCTGCTGAGCACACCGGCACCGCTCCAATTCTCCTCCCCTCCCAGGCTTGCGACGCCGATTGGAGGAGAATTAGAGCAGGGGCTGTGTGCTCAGCGGAGGAGGCAGAATGGAGGTGATCTGGGGTGGGAAGCGGTTCCCCTGTGCGCCCCTCCCTGCCCCCCTGTTACTGTGGGCGGCCCTCCCCGCGCCCCCCCGCCCCAGCTCACCTCCACTCCACCTCCTCGCCTGAGCACGCTTTTAGGCGCCCTCAACCACTAGGCGCCCGCCTAGTTCACCTAGTGGTTGCGCCGGCCTTGGATCTCACCTTCCATTGCTCCCTGCAGAACCAGTTACAGTTGTATTGAATTTCTCATTGACGTTTGTTTAAATACAAAAAATCCATGCCAGATTCCAACATGTGCTCACAATCAATTGGGTTTTTTAATCCTTTCATTTTGAATATATAAACAGTTGTTTGACTTTATTCCCCTCTGACAGGTGTTGAGTGGACCGACCTGTCAGATTATCAAATAGCTCTGCTCATTATATCCCTATTTCACATCTGACTGTTCCCCAGTAACCTGAAAGGATTTGTTGAGTATGTTTTTCCCCCATCCTTGTTTATGCAGATTAACAAGAGAGTGGTGGTTTTGGGGGACTTTTTTTCTAAAAGGAAGACTGAAGCCAGAAGAACATTGAAATGGAAGATCAGAGAGAACAAGGGGAGAGAAGGAAATGGATCCATCTCTCCAAGGGTTTTAGGCCCGGTCTACACCTAAAACTTATATCAGTTTAGCTATGCCACTCAGGTATGTGAAAAATTCATACCCCGGACAGAAGTAGTTAAGGCAACCTAAGCCTCAGTGTAGACACTGCTAGGTTGACAGAAGAATTCCTCCTTCCATCGTAGTAGTAAGTGTCTAAACTACAGCAGCACAGTTGCAGCACCTGTAGCATAGACATACCCTTACATGACTGCCCATCTCTAGTACCCTGGGGCACGTCATTAGAGTCTCTGGCACTTGGGGTCACAACTCTGATTGGAGTAATTTTTTGTTGTTTCTAGTGGTTTAGAAACAGAAAATCCCGAAAAGTGTTAAAGCAGCAAAGGTCCTGTGGCACCTTATAGACTAACAGACGTTTTGGAGCATGAGCTTTCGTGGGTGAATACCACTTCATCGGATGCATGTGGGTATTCACCCACGAAAGCTCATGCTCCAAAATGTCTGTTAATCTATAAGATGCCACAGGACTCTTTGCTGCTTTTACAGATCCAGACTAACACGGCTACCCCTCTGGAACTTGACACTAAAAGTGTTAGTATAACATGAAAAGAAAAAAGGAGGAATAAAGAGAAAAGTTATTTTGGCCCCGATGAGATATGTAAGAATTATCAGGCAAATGTAGTTTTCTTTGAGCTTCCAGTAGCTGGCATTTATTCTACTGCTAGACAGTATCTAGGAAGTTCAGATAACGGCAGAACCTCCGTTCCTCTTCCCCCAGGAAATGGCACTCTGTGAGGAATAGGTCTGTTTTACCTTTTATTGACTTTTTAAAAAAAACAGCAATACAACTGTAGTGAATTCTCAAATTTCTAGCATACTGGAGTTCCCCTTTACTACCTTGGCCTGTGTTTGAAGCAAGGCACCTTTCAGATGAGATTTGGAAATCAGTATAGGAACATAGCGAACAGAGAGTGGACAGAGTGAAGCTTCCGGTGAGACAGGAGCAGCACGCACCCAGACACAAAAATCCCCTGCTCCAAAGGGCGTTATGACCACCACTGCAGAAAGCCCCTCGTCCACATTTAAGTCAACACTGTGCTTCATACCAGAAGATAGAGGGTTATTTGGGAGCTTGCTCATGAGATAGAAGAGAACCAGTTTTGCAGGAGAGACAGCTCCCTCAGACAATAACCCTCCTGTGAGTTCTGTGTAGCAGGCAGTCTGCTTTCTCCCCTGGAAGAGAGAGGCAAGGGAGAAACATAGGACCTGAAAAATTATTGTATTCAGAGAGCTCTGCTTTAATTACACTTTAGAAAAGCAATTGCCATCCTGCCTTGGATGCTCCCAGATTAAGTCAGCTACCACTGCTTCAGCATGAGGGACCCCTGGTTCCAATTAGTGTCTCTCTCAGACACTCCAGATTAATGAGGGTGACATGCTTTTGGGGTTCACCCAGACCGCCACAAGGCTGTGTCACTGCCTGTCCTGTAACCCTGTGTTCTTCTGTGCTATCTTGCTTCGGCTTAGAGCCCTGAAACCAGCCTCTTGCTTACAACACAATGACCTCACCCCGGCTTTCACCAGTCAGGTTATTTCTTGCTGGTTGACACCAACAGCCCTTCCAGCCAGGAGTCTCCCCCACACTGTCTCCTCTGCAGTACTCAGCCTCTCTCACTGTGGCACTCACAAACCTTATCCAGGCTGCTGCTCCTTTAAAGAGACAGTACACAGTATCAGCCCGTTCGTTTGGCTGAAAATGTAAGTGATACCAAGTAGAAGGAATTGAGATAGAATTGTTACAAACAAAAGTAAAAACACATTTCTAGGACTCAAACCTAACAAACTAGAGTCTTGGGGTATGGCTACACTTGCAGGTGTGCAGCGCTGGGAGTTACAGCTGTCTTCGTACAGCTGTGTAGGGAAAGCGCTGGTGTGTAGCCACACTCACAGCTACCAGCACTGCAGTGTGGCAGCATTTGCAGCGCTGTTGGGAGTGTTGCATTATGGGCAGCTATCCCAGCATTCAAGTGGCAGCAACGTGCTTTTCAAAAGAGGGGGGTGGGGTGGAGTGTGACAGGGAGAGGGGGAGAGAGAGAGAGGATTTTTGGAGTTGACACTGTGTATCAGCTCCCTGCCTTGCAAAATCTGAAAATTTCCCCGACCCCTTACTCTTAACTGCAAACATCCTGCAGACCAGATAAGCAGCTGCTCCAACGGACTCCCTTTCTCCCCCCTGCCCCAGCTGTTTCTCTTCTCAAGCAAACACTCATCCCCCTGCCTGGCTCATTCACAGCAAGGTAGTGGGTTATCTCAATTGATTGTTCACAGTCAATTACAGATTGATCCCAGCAAACAGGAGCTGTGTTTGTTTTTTAGATAAGCAGCTCCCGGAGCCCCGAGTTCACAACAAAACAAAGAGAGGCATCATAACAAAACAAAGAGAGTAATTTAGTTAAAAGCATTCTGGGATATCTCCTAATACCCTGGAGGCCAATAACAGCGCTGGTGTGTGGCCACACTTTACAAGCAGCGCTGCAGCACCAGCGCTGCAATCATTATACCCCAAGCAGACCCAGGTGTACAGCCAGTGCTGCAGCCAGGGAGTTGCAGCGCTGGATGTGCCCTGCAGGTGAGGACAGTTACTAAGTTGCAGCGCTGGAAAGCCTCCACCAGCGCTGCAACTCTCAAGTGTAGCCATACCCTGGGTCTTGCCTATATTCAGATTTCCAGAGACTTTCATCCCCATGTTTGAAAGGTTCCACTTTTCTCAGATGTACAAAAGCTCTCGTCCCTTATATCTGCCCAGTAATGGAGACCAAAATGGCTCCATCCTGACTTAGATCTTCTAAAGTTAAATGACTTTGCTTCAGGAGGCAGAAAGGTTTCCTGGAGCTGCAGCTTCCATCCCCTGTCAAGATTGTTAAGTGGCCGTCCTCCACACTGGTTTGCCTAATGGCTTTGTCTTCAAAGTAAGTACTTTCATTGTCTCTTCTTGCTCAACTTACAAGGGAGGCACATTCAAGCAGGCAGACCACATTCCTTTATCTAGGATGGGGTGACTTAAGCCCTGTCTGCCAAACACCAGGGCTGTCCGGGGAGGGGGGCAGGCGGAAGTGGGGCAATTTGCCCCGGGCCCCACAGGGGCCCCCACGAGAGTTTTTTGGGGCCTCTGGAGCGGGATCCTTCACTCGCTCTGGTGGCCCCGGAAAACTCTCACAGGGCCTGGGCTCCCGGAGCTTCTTCCATCGCCGAATTACTGCTGAAGTGGGACCCGCCGCAGAAGTGCCAGGTCTTCTATGGTAATTTGGTGGCGAGGGGCCCCCGCCGCAGGTCTTCAGGGCACTTCGGCGGCAGGTCCCAGAGCGGAAGGACCCCCCACCGCCGAATTACCGCCGAAGCGGGGGCCCCCAGCTGCCGAAGACCCCAGGCCCCCTGAATCCTCTGAGCGGCCCTGCAAAACACCACTTAAGAACTTATTTCCAGCACATAGTTATAATTTTTCATACATCACCTGTGCATACCATAACACCACACCATAACATTAATGATCAGCATGTTGTCAGTTCGCATATGACACCTTACATAACCCCTTAGTACAGATTATGCCAACAGCAAGTTGGGACACTGAGCTGGTCAGGTCAGCTGAGGCTGTCAGCTACCTACCAGGGAACCCCCTGCCCTCTGGAATTGGGGTGCTCTTAGGGTCAAAGTGGGTCTGACAATTATTCAGAAATTGTGGAAGCAGCAAAGAATCCTGTGGCACCTTATAGACTAACAGACGTTTTGCAGCATGAGCTTTCATGGGTGAATACTCACTTCTTCGGATGCAAGAAATTGTGGTTATGGTCTCATGAAACTGCTGCAAGAGGACGGAGCTGTGGGTTTGTGTCAATGATTTGATACACAATTTAAAAGAAGTTACTCAGCTGTGACTGATTCAGCTATTCGAAGAAGGGTTGTCTGAAAGCTGCCTGACCCGTTCTGAGTAAGGCGAGGAACAGAGGAGCTAAAGGGAGTTTTGAATTGCCTCTGTATCCATCTTCTGACTGTCATTTCTGGAGCACTTTGTGACCCACGGGACACTTTCAACTCTCCCTTTGCATCTCACTTGTACTGCCTGAGATAAAAGAATCCAGCAGGTCACAAAGCGCTGCTGAAAAGGCCGTCACCAAAAGTGGGAGATGGGAAGTAGGAGTGGAGTCAGGAACAGACACACATATAGCATGTCACATCTTCAAAACACAGGGCAAATGTTAACCAGCAACAGCCCTGGGAGGCAGGCCTCATCCCCGCTTCACCAACAGGAAAAGCCCTGGAGAATGTCAGTGACTTGGTCAGGCTCTCATAAGAAGTCAGTGGCAGAACAGAACTCAAGTTCCTAGATCCCAGTTCTATAGTCAGCCCACTAGGCCACATTGCCTTTAATAAAGCAGAAGTGCTAAGACTCAGGAAATTAAAGAAAAGAAAAGGCGGCCAAAGAACTTCAGTAATATATTCCACATCATACCAGAAGAGTTTCAATAACCCTCCTTCCACACTTCTATCTTGGGCTTTTATCTGGCATGGATCGCTGCGGTATCCAAGCTCACGTCATTTCTCTCCCCCTGTATGAAGCCTTGTCCATGCTGGAAGTTGCATAATGTGCTACACATAAGTTATTTTAATAATTTTTAAATGAAAAAAAATCTTTATTTAAAAGCACTCCAGACTGGTCTATTAGAACCTGGCTTGGATTGCTGAAGGCACCTGGACCAATGCACTCGAGTCAGCTGTTAATGCCACACTTAAACCAAGGCAGGGGGTCAGGCCGGCTGGCACGGGCTGGTCTGGGAGTTGGGCTGGCTGGTGCAACTGGGGTGGGCTGGTCGGGACTCCTCCGGTCACAGGGGAGGGCGGGGGTGGCTCGGTCAGAAGGGGGATGGGTTAGCCTTTCCGAAGTGGGGTTTCACCTGTTGCCCATGTCCCAGCCCACAATAATACCTACATCATTAATTTAATTCAATGGACCCCAAAGAGACATAAACTTAATTCAGTACCTTTTGTCAAGGATATGGCAGGAAATTGCCATATCTGTCACAAAGACTAACTAGCCCAGGCACAGGCTTCTTACTCATGTGCCATGATAAGACATTGTACACGACTATCAAAGATAGATAAACTTGTCATAAGCAAGTAGAGTTTTGCAAGGTCGTCTTAGAAATGTTGGAGTTAGAATAAATCAGTACGTGGGCATGTTATAGAAAGCATCTGATGGCTCATCCTTGGGGGTGGGGGGCTAGAAAGAAGCTTTGCTGCTTAGAAGGCTTATATGGTACAAAGACAGCTGCATGTGTCATGCACTGCCATTTAACTGCCATAGAAAATGCAGCAGTGGAAGCCTTTGTCCAGAACCTATTCCCAACTTGCAGTACTTGTGTCATTTTCTCTGTAGGGTTTGTACTGATTCTTGAACAAGCTGACCCCCGCCCCATGGATCACAGTGGACCAAAGGCAAATCAACCAACCCAGGCATTTTGGGTGATGGCAGCATTCCATAATGCCTGTTTCAGTCTTATCACTGTGGGCCAGCAGCCTGCGTGTGTATTAACTAAATGGAGCCAATGGAGTGAAGTTCATGTGCACTCCATCTTGCCAAGCATCAGCTACAGTGCTGAGTAGAAGGAAGCAGTTAAAGGCCTTTGCTGAAGGGCTGTCACAGACTGATGGTGTCACAGATGAGATCTATATTAGCTCATCACGCTAAGGAGTCACAAAGGCAGGAACACTTCTTCGTTTGGTTTTGCCAAATTTTCAGAAAGTGACCAAATGGCCTCAGCAAAGAGGCAAAAAGGTGACAATCCCCTTCCCCCTTGGGAATTCGTGCTGAGGTGTTTCCTGGCCCTTGGGGTTGCATGGTGTTTTGACAGTTGGAAACTGGAGTTTTTAACTTGTCTCAGTTTAGTGCATTTAAGACTCTGCAGCGTGCGTGAAGGGTGCTCGCTGGGAGTTGAGTTCTCCTGAGTAAGTTGTTCTAAGCATTAGATATAAAGTGACATCAATTGGTGAAGCATTCCTGGAGTCTGTGTCAATCAGAGCTGAAGCAATGCATTAAGAGGAAGCTGGGCAGTAGCAGGCTGCTCTGGATTTGATCACCTCCACCTCAAAACATTTAGAAATCTAGATTAAAAAGGTGAAGTAACTTAGCAATTTACCGTGAGGCTGGGGAGAAGAGAGAAGTTGGAGATGTGGGGGCTTCCCCAAGACATTTGCTTCTCCCTTTATGCTAAGAATCATGGGGAGCCCTTGGTTACACCGTTAGAGCATAAGCCAGGGAGTTTAATGGGGGACTCTATCTACCTTAGTGCCACCTTGTGTTCCTTCTCTTGCTGGGCTCTCATGTCCTTGACCTCAAGGATGCATCTTTCAGAAAATTGAAACTCTCAACCTGAAATCTCAGGGCTGGGTAATGAATCCCCACAGTGTCACGTGTCAAAGGAACAGTGTCCAGTGTTGTAGTGAAGTCTGGAAATTCTGTGTCTGTATCCTGATGTGAAGTGAACAGGACAGGAAGGACCAAAAGCCTTGGATTGACTTATCTTTTTGTCTCCTACTCAAGTAGCAGCCCTTGCGTGTTACAGAAGTAGCAAGCCTTGGAAAGGAGCCATCCACATAGGAATGGTAGCTATTTAGTTGTTAACATTCTTTTATTTTGGCATACATTTTTTGCTCCTTCCTTTATTGCATTCCTTTTATTATACTTACTATCATTCATCCTCCTTTAAATCTTCCTGTTCTACCAGACCCCTGGTCACTTATGTCCACATGCAATTCCATTGATCTGTCAATCGTACAGTACTTGTTTGTGCATCTAGAAGTATTTTTTCACACAACGCACAGTCAGTCTGTGGAACTCTTTGGCAGAGGATGTTGTGAAGGCCAAGACTATAACAAGATTTAAAAAAGAACTAGATAAGTTCATGGAGGATAAGTCCATCAATGGCTATTAGCCAGGCTGGGCAGGGATGGCGTCCCTAGCCTCTCTTTGCCAGAAGCTGGGAATGGGCGACAGGGGATGTATCACTTGATGATTCCCTGTTCTGTTCATTCCCACTGGGGCACTTGGCATTGGCCACTGTGGAAAGACAGGATATTGGGCTATATGGACCTTTGGTCTGACCCAGTATGGCCATTCTTATGTTCTTAAGAAAAACACGACAACGTGTAGATGATCTGACTCATGTAGGCCTGTCAACAGGAACAAAGCTAGTTTCCTTTGAAAGTTTGCTAAGAGCTTCCTGCTGATGCTATAAAACAGCTCTTCTAACCTGAGTGAAGGCTTATTTTCCCAGACTCCTGTCTGATACAGTGGCCTTTTTCCCCTCCCTCAGTCTTGTCAATTACTCAATATTCTGCCCTATCAAGGGATTTTATTTTTCAGAGTCAGAACCTTCAACAATCAACCTAAAGATAATGAGTAGTGCGTGCTTAGCAACAGTTATGGTGTGGTGAATTTTGATCTGCTATAAAATAAGTCGTTTATATGGAATGTCTGTCATAAATGACATGTTACCATATTTCTCATGACCTGGAAACTTGTAACTTGCATGTGAGGGACAAGATAGTTGCCATCAATATCATTTCCAGCCTGGTGCTTCAGTAGGAGGAGCTGATTACAATGCAACTGTGATTCACAAGTAATGAAATGAAGAACAATACTGTCCATCGTGTGCCTAGAAACAGGGAGCAAGGACCAGAGAATAACATCCCTTATTTCTCCTGACATGTAGTCTCCTCCAGGATATTGTTGCAATACTTAGGATGAGAATAGGGATTATTAGCTACTCCAGAGCGTGCCTCTTGCCATGTGATCTTGTGACCATGTAGCAGCACATGTGGTATATGGCTTTGGGTCATTGAGAGTTCACTCATATATAAGCCTGATATTTGAGTCATTCTCTTCTAATTGCTCCTGGGCTGGCATCTCATGCCACTTTCTTTGAAGCTCTGCAAGGCACTAACATCTGCCAAGTGAATATGAGCACATTTTAGGGCAGAACATATTAAATGCTGCTTCATCTGAGTTGCCCTATGTGCACTTTCAAGCTTTACATTGAAAACTTAAAAATCAGTACTTTGGACAGTAATCCCAGCAACACTTGCATTGCTGGTATTTTACAGGCATCTAAAGGACCAAGGGGTACATTGTGCAATCTTGGTGAAGGAGATATCTTAGGGTGTCAGTTCTTCAATGTATATTTCCCCCAAAGAATCCTGGGTATAGCTAAACATAGAGAAGTGACATGAAATAGAAAAAATAAAATATAGTTGAATAATTAGTTGTAGTCGCTGCTGACTTGCACCATCTGAATCTCATGGACTCTTCACATCTGGGTAATTTGTTCATTTTTTGGATCCAAATGGGTGAATAAATACAAGCTTAATTCCCTTGTGAGCTCCCACCTTCCTCAGAAAACTGGGACTTGAGTCTTGCAGACTCAGCTGGAAAAAAGGTGTCTTAAAAGCAACTTTACTGTACTGGAGCCTCTGTCTTGAGCATCATAGAATCATAGAATATCAGGGCTGGAAGGGACCTCAGGAGGTCATCTAGTCCAAACCCCTGCTCAAAGCAGGACCAATCCCCAACTAAATCATCCCAGCCAGGGCTTTGTCAAGCCTGACCTTAAAAACCTCTAAGGAAGGAGATTCCACCACCTCCCTAGGGAACCCATTCCAGTGCTTCACCACCCTCCTAGGGAAAAAGTTTTTCCCAATATCCAACCTAAATCTCCCCAACTGCAACTTGAGACCATTGCTCCTTGTTCTGTCATCTCCTACCACTGAGAACAGTCTAGATCCATCCTCTTTGTAACCCCCTTTCAGGTAGTTGAAAGCAGCTATCAAATCCCCCCTCACTCTTCTCTTCCGCAGACTAAACAATCCCAGTTCCCTCAGCCTCTCCTCATAAGTCATGTGCTCCAGCCCCCTAACCATTTTTGTTGCCCTCCGCTTCTGGAAGAACCTTTCCACATGCGGATTAAAAACAATCTCCCAGACTCACCAAGCCTGGCAGAAGTTCTTTGGGATAGTTAGACAGAAAGGAGACCAGGAGTTACTGTGGTCAGCTCCTTCCTGGGTAACGAACTGGCTAAAAAAGACATGCCATGGCAATGCGTGTTCCACTAGCTCCATCTGTGATTCAGGTAGGGAAGAACAAAGGGGGACTTGAGGTGGGTAAATTCCCTTTGCCTCAGCAGTTTGTTCTGGGAGGCAGAGGGGTGCTGAGTGCCCTTAGTTACAAATGTTTGCTGTAACAGAGGAACTTCATCCCAGTCCACTTGGTCAGCCTGCAGCTTCTAGTCCAAGCTTTTAAAACTTGCCTGAAGACCTTGCTCAGCTAGAGCCTATTCCAGTCCACTGAAGCCAATAGAAAGCATCCAGTTGACTTCAATAGATTCTGAATGGAGCCCACAGCTGGACCATTTTCTAAGTTTCGTCCCAGCCTTCTGAAGTTGCCTGAGCCAAGCCTCAGTAGATTGTGTGAAAGGAGATCACAGCTCATTGTGGAGGAGTTGCCGTAGTCTTTGGATTTGGATTCAGAACTGAACACGAGAACAGATGTGCATGTGCTACATACAGAGAGAGAAAAGGGATTAAGAGATTCAACACAGTGCTTCTGCAAGTCATAATTTTAAGGCTCAGAAGGCTCATTAAAATTAGCTTTGACAGATGCTTAATTTTATTGCCACTTTCCTGAATAAAATTTGAGTTCTGTCCTATTAGGAAGATGGCTTTTTTTCATCTTTCTGAAACCAGCATCTAATCTGAACTCTGTGTCTGTGTGTATGTTTTCACACCACATCTTTTAGAGAATTGATCAGAAAGAAGTAGTTTCTCTAGCTTTGCACTTTGTTGTATAAGGAGCTAACAAAATAAATGTCTAACCTTTTGTTCAGTGTGTGTGAATAGCCAGGTGTTCTATAAACAAGCCTGATGATTTATGCAGCCCATTACAGAGTGTTGTTACGGGGGAGAGAGTCCCCCTACTTCCCTGTGCCATTAAAGATACATGATAAGCAAAGTTGGAGGTGTAGCTCTTTTGCGCTGAGTCATATCTGCACATTTATATAAAAATGTGAACGGTGCCTTTAGACAAAGAAAGGAAGGGTAAATTCAATCTAGGGCCTAAATGGAGTAAGGTGTAAAGAGACATCATCTCTGCCTTGTGTTCAGCTGGGAGGAACATGAAGTGGGAGTATCAGGAATGTCAAGGGGCAACTGACCTTTGACCTTGTATAACATTTATATGTGTGAGAGAGAGGCTTTAAAATGTGCTAGTCTGGAAAGTAACACTTCAAAAGTGGCATTATGAGGCTACAGGCTTGTTCTCTCAGTGACTCCAGAGCAAATCTACTCCGTGTAGAGTGTTCGTGTTTTCTAACTGCCATCCTGTAAACTCCCTCCAGAATCTGAGAATCAAGCTGGGTTCTTTCCTTCTTGCACACCATTGCCAGCAATGGATGTTCTTCAGGCCACATCAGGCCCTCAGAGACACCATCAGTGGATTTTCACAAGTGTTTGGAACTTGGTAAACAATTCCATTGCTCATTGCCCAAGGAGTAGCCTTTCCAGCTCCCTCTTCGTTGTCTTGGCTCTGCAGGGCTAATGGAAGTAAAAAAGTAGTAATATCGTCCAGTCCACTGAAGTCAGCAGATCTGACTCATGTACAGATGGGGGTGGAGGACAGACTTTACTGAGTAGCAAAGGGCCATTTCTACATAGTAGTTCTCCTCTGAAAAACTGCCTGACTAGCAAAATATTGAGCAGACTCTCCATAGGTGTGCAGATGAGTTAACAAAAAACAAAACCAAAATCTCTAGCTCTGCAGAGTTTACAATAAGGTATTTTATCTATTTTAGTGCCGACAGCATGCTAAACTTTATACAGTCCTTGCCCTGAACATCTTATGGAGTGCTATGCTAACGTAGAATGGCTTTCAAATAAATGGGTATGGGTTGACAAGCCCTGGGAAAGGAGGTGGTGTTGGAGGGACAAAGGTTGTGGGACAAGATCATGAGATGCTTTTGTTATGGGCCCGCCTTATTGGGTCCTTTCTTAATGTATAGTTAGTGTTCAGGGAAAAATATGACCTATTTGGGGTTTTGAGGAAAGTCAGTTGAGAGCAATCCCAGGGAAGCAGAAATCTATTACAGTCCATGGATGGCTAAATGATGGTAACTGAGCCACCTGAGAGAGAAGAATTCTGAGTGTGGTCCCCAGGCTGGTGGGGATTGGAGGACAGTGTCGGTGAATGCGGGTGTGGGTACATCCCTGTCACCTGCAAGCTAAAATATTGATGCAAATTGCTGTCCTTGGTAACTTCCTTCTTCCCCATTCCTATGTTGCAGTTCTTCACCTCCCGGAGTGTTTGAGAAAGAATATGAAATATACCGGGATTACAATACAGAAGGTCAACTTCTCCACTACAGGTAGCTGAAATTTATCTACAGTAATGGGGCTTTGTCTTCTGAGAATGACTGTCTGAAATGTAAACACTGCCATATTGTGTGTGGGATTGGGGACGCTATTTGTGAGTGTGTCTCGGTGGGGAAAGCGAACTTCATGGAGCAGGAGGTATTGAACGCCTTATCTCTTTATTCCTTTTGATCTTCCTTTGTAAACTTTGGCTCCCTAATGTAAGGATGATAATCTTGTCTCCTGGTTACTTAGAGTGGAAGCTCTTTGGGACAGGAATTGTTCACTACTGTGTTTGTATAGTACCTACCACAGTGTGGGCTTGGTCTGGGCTGGACCCTAGGCACTAGCATAATAAACATGATAACAATGGTTGGAGCAGGGGATTTGGAGCCCTGGGCTGGAGGCAGTTTGGTGACTGGGCTGGGAATGGAATGCAGGAGTTCCCTTGTTCTCCATCCTTTAGACCCTGCTGCCTCGCCAGTGTGTTTGATTTCCTCAGATATCTTTCCTGCTGAGCATGGGCTGGATAAGACAGTAGCAAATATTCATTTATGGGAGTGATTATTCTGTGTGTATTTCAGAGGTTATAAAAATTGTACTTCAGACAGAAGGCTGCCAGTCTGTTTCTTCTATGCTGTAATCTTGTCGTTTGAAATATGCTCAACTGCTTACATTAGGATTTTGTATAAGAAATTATCAATATTTGCTTTGATTTCTTATTAATGGTAAAAGTAAATATTAAAAAAAACAGAGAGGGGAAACCCCACCCCCATATTCTCTGCTTGCTGCTCACAAAGCCCTGTAAGGCTAATGGGACTCTCACATCAAGAGGAAAATCGGGACCCATTTCAGGAATTATGCAGACTCCAGCAGCCTGGTGCTCTGTCAGTCACTGCTGCCTTCTCAGTGAGCCTGCAGCTTGCTAGGATCTGGTAAGAACAGCCATGCCATCATTTGTCCACCGTGGAGCCAGTTTTTGTTGGCTTTCTGAGGTTTTGTTTGGAGCTGTAGGTGTTTGTTTATTTGGGTTGTCTGTCTTGTCAGAAAGTTCAGTTGGTTTCAGGCACAGATCTTCTGCCACCAGGCCTCCTCAATCTCTACAGGCAGAGGAGTTGGAGGCTACACCTGGAGGAAGAGAAGATAATGCATAACGTCAATCATATCTCTAAGTAGAGACAACCCATGGTAAGAGTGTCTAGCACTTCTGCACACAGTGCATCTTAGAACTGTGGTTGAACCAGTGCATTTTTTGTCCTCCAAACACAATGCACTGCATTAGGAGATGGAGTTGGGAGGTATGGCTAAATCGCTACAGTTGTAGCATTGATGGCTTCCTGGTTGCTCTAGGCAGAAACTGAAGACGACATGCGTTCAGCTAAGCCACATACTTACATTCCAAGCTGACTTGTGAAATGCTCTACGTGGGGATTGCATGTGGACAGACGGGGTTTGTACACATCGTGAAAGTTTAAGGTGTTCTGAGCAATGGCTCACTGCAGCACTTCCCCTCTTAGTGTAGACAAGGCCAGAGTGCTCTGTCCCGGTCTGTTCTCTAGAGCTGTCTATCCAAATTGGGGATGGTAGGATTTTCTCTTCCTGACTGGCAGAGTCCAAAGTAATCCAGAAAATAATACTTGGACATTAGTTTCCTCTAATAGAGTCGTTTTATCTAATATCAAACCTGAGGCCTCTCTCACACGGACTCGCTGTCCAGATGGTGCAAGCAGAATGCCTGATTTCAGTCACAGCCTTGCAGTTCACAAGAAGGTGGGACGGAGCACTGATGTGCCGTCTGACTGTCAGTGAAGCAGTTCTCCAGAGCATCATGCTTACATTAATGTATCTCTTAAGGATGTTAGCGCTGTGGGTTAGTGGGTGTCAGATTTCCGGCTTGGATATGAGCTTCCAGGATTGTTCAGTTCAGTGTTCCTCTGAGCCTTGATTAACATTCACAGTGTGTGAGCTCCTAATGGGACATCTGTAGGCTCCAGAAATTAAGGACAGGTTAACGCACCAGTTGCAATGGCTTCAGTTTTTATTTCCAGCTAGCATTTAGACCCACTGTTTGCATTGAACATTTTCCCCAAGTTAGTTTCAGAGCTTTAAAACGCTATCTGCCCTGCTGGAGGAATACCATTGAGTAACAGAGTACACTCATTTCCTGCCAAATATTTGGCATTTTGAGTCTCCAGGACTGTGTGGAAGGGTCGTCTATGATTCTTCAGCAACATTTGTTCTGTAACATGTAGAGGCTGAGTTGATATTCTCTCCACCTAAACCCACTTTGGACAACTTAAGATTTCAACTGGGGCCAGGGCTCATCACAGCAGTGCCCTATCTTTAGGGGTCCAAATGGCGCTCTGGTAAAAGCATAGATTATTACTAGTTATTTTTATTTCTGATTTGTATTGTGGTATCCCCTGGGAGCTTCAGTCATGAGCCAGGACCCTGTTGTGCTAGGCACTGTACAAACACAGAACAGACAGACAATGCCTGCTCCAAATGCCTTACAGTGTAAGTGAGACGAGGAGGGTGAGGTGATATCTTTTACTGGGACAACTTCTGTTGGTGAAAAGACGCTCTTTTAACAGGGCACCTGCAAAGCAAGCAGCTGCTTGGGGCAGCCCATTTGCAGGGGCGGCAGCCGGCAGGGATCCAGCCTGGGAGCTGAGAACCAACAGGGGGCCCTGGGAGCTGTAGTTCCTTGGTTAGCTCCCTGCCTATAGAGCCAGCCCCGGAGCAGGGAAAGAACTACATTTGCCATCATTCCCTTGGCCGCTATCAACAGGAAAGGGAGGGGGAGGGAGTATGGTAGCTGAAACCTCATGCTGCAGCTTGCTGTGAATGGAGAGCTCACTGCTAGAGCGGGGTGGCACTATGAATGGGGAACGAGTGTGCCCAAGGAGTAGAAGGCTTTGGCCCAGATATCCCCTTCAGAAAACATTCCCAAACTGGCTTAGGGATACTGGTGTGACCTCACCTTGCAGCCCCCGAAGAAGGAATTGGATGGACTAAATGGACAGTGCCCCTCTCTATCTGAAGCCTAGCAAGGGAGGTACGTGGATCCCACTAGAATTTAAAATGATAAGTAAGGGAGGGGAGGCTCTACTGGACCTGGGCAGCGTTAGATACAGTACCAGGCACATAGGAGGATTTCCACTTCTGAGCCATGGAAGCAGAAATCGACTTTTCCTTTCCAGATTTAGCTAATATTCAGAAAGGGAATCTAGCACCTGCCTTCCAGATTTTAACACCTCAAAATTCAGGAGTGCTCAAGCTCAGTTTGGGCAGCTGTTACTTCATTTCTCCCAAATCAAATATACTGATCCACTGTAACTTGCTGTAGAAAAAGTAGGATAAAATTGAGCAAGAAATGCTTCCTAGTAGTTTTTAGGACTGGAATTGCTATTTTCAACAGCCATTGCCTTTTTTTTTTCGGCTTTATTTGTTTAAAAGGAAGACAGTGATATTACATTGGCAAATTCCCCATAGAAACAAAGAGTGGAACAAAAGAATAAT
Organism: Mauremys mutica; assembly: GCF_020497125.1. Classification (NCBI taxonomy): domain Eukaryota; kingdom Metazoa; phylum Chordata; order Testudines; family Geoemydidae; genus Mauremys; species Mauremys mutica. The sequence goes on along the minus strand of NC_059073.1, from coordinate 6,419,569 downwards.
AAAGGCACCTCAACTTTTCCTCATTTATGGAGGACAGTCTTATAATATGCATCCAGATATCCTCCAATCACACAAGCTGAAAATTGTTTCACTTTACTGCAGCTCTGTAACCATATGGGAACCAATCCTGTCTGTATTCTGTGCACATCCAAAATTCCTGCTGAATGACCTGCCCTGGGAGCAAGTTACCAGTGACTCAGGGCTGGGGTGGAAGGAGGGTGCAGGTGTGTGTGTGGGGGAGCCCAGGACTGGGGCGGCAGGGGGTGTGTGGGTCGGGGGAGGCCCAGAGCTGGGGCGGCATGGGCTGTGGGAGGGGAGAGCCCAGGGCTGGGGCAGCAGGAGGGTGCGGGTTGTGGGGGGAGAGCCCAGGGCTGGGGTGGCAGAGGGGTGCAGGTGGGGGGAGGCCCAGAGCTGAGGCAGCAGGGGTGCAGGTTGGGGGGGGGAGCCCAGGGCTGGGGTGTGGCAGCCAAAATTTTTTTTGCTTGGGGCGGCAAAAAACCGAGAGCCGGCCCTGGCTTTCAAGCACACATGGAGCTGTTCTTCAGGTCTGGGGAAGGTCTGAAGAAGAGCTCCATGTGGGCTTGACAGCATGTCTCTTTCACCAACAGAAATAGGCACAATAAAAGAGAATTCTTCACCCACCTTGTCTGTTTTACGTCCTGGGGCTGACACAGCTGTACGCTGCAAACTACAATCGGAGTATAAGACAAGAGGCAACAGGAGAAGCCCAAGGAAACAGAGACAATACTGGTCACTATGATAGGCAGCCTCAGGTGCTCTGCTGTAATTTGATCTCAGTTTAAGATGAGCTGGAGCTCCCTTCATGAAGCTACCCTTAGACCAGCATGGTGCCTGGTTAGTGACTCATCCATTCTGATGTGATTAATAGTCAAAATCTTCCCGTTGAAGAGGTTCTTGCTTGTGTGATTTGATGGCTGTTGGCAGGGCTGATATGGTGGTGAGAGCTGCTGACCCAGCCTGCAGAGGCTGAGTTTGTAACTTTCAGCCTGCATAGCCAGCTATAAATATCTTCTTTCAACTGTCTACTCTGCTAGCCCTGTAACTTCCTTTCCTTTACCTTGATCTCACAAGAGGAATTCATTTACACTGACTATCTGGCCTGTCAAAATTCATCTCCATTTGGACCGTGGGATGAAAAACAAACTTCCTAAAAGTAAGAGATCAGACTTCCCAACACAAATGGCAATGACTTTTCTTATTGTAACCCTATACCATTGAATGACCTTAACATTCTTGTATGGCCCTGGTAGAACCTTCCTGTGTTCTCTTATATACACCTGCAACGTGCTGTATGTGAAGGCAGCGGGTGAGCTTGGCCAGCCTAATAACAACCATTCCTCAGAACCTTCCTCCGTGAGCTGAGTAAGTTGCATGCCCATCTTCCGGGTGAGGATACTAACGGGAAGTGATTTGCCCAAGCTCTATATCATTGTTCCAGCTGGTATTAAACTCAGGGGTGCCTGGCTCTCAGGCCCGTGCTTGGCCCAGTAGACCACATGGTCACTCTTTTAGTGTGCAGGTAGCAGTGGGAATACTCATTCAGTGTGCATCCAGGTGAGTGTCTGGGCAAAGCCAAACAAAGCTGGAGAGGTAACTGAGACACTGTGATTTGTTTTGTGAGCAGCTATTTCTGTAAACAGGACGGAGCAAGCAGGACAGTGATTTGATGCTGATCAATTCTGACCCTCTGCCAGCTGGATTATCACACTGGATACAAGCTCCAATGCCTATACACTAATGCAAGAAGCCTGGGGAACAAGCAGGGAGAACTAGAAGTCCTGGCACAGTCAGGGAATTATGATGTAATTGGAATAACAGAGACTTGGTGGGATAACTCACATGATTGGAGTACTGTCATGGATGGATATAAACTGTTCAGGAAGGACAGGCAGGGCAGAAAAGGTGGGGGAGTTGCGTTGTACGTAAGAGAGCAGTATGACTGCTCAGAGCTCCAGTATGAAACTGCAGAAAAACCTGAGTGTCTCTGGATTAAATTTAGAAGTATGAACAACAAGGGTAATGTCGTGGTGGGAGTCTGCTACAGACCACGGGGATGAGGTGGACGAGGCTTTCTTCCAGCAACTAACAGAAGTTGCTAGATCACAGGCCCTGGGTCTCATGGGTGACTTTAATCACCCCGATATCTGCTGGGAGAGCAATACAGCAGTGCACAGACAATCTAGGAAGTTTCTGGAAAGTGTAGGGGACAATTTCCTGGTGCAAGTGCTGGAGGAACCAACTAGGGGAAAAGCTCTTCTTGACCTGCTGCTCACAAACAGGGAAGAAATAGTAGAGGAAGCAATAGTGGATAGGAACCTGGGGGGCAGTGACCATGAGATGGTCGAGTTCAGGATCCTGACACAAGGAAAAAAAAGGGGAAAACAGTAGAACAGAGACCCTGGACTTCAGAAAAGCAGACTTTGACCTCCCTCAGGGAACTGATGGGCAAGGTCCCTTGGGAGAATAACATGACGGGGAAAGGAGTCGAGGAAAGCTGGCTGTATTTCAAAGAAACCTTATTGAGGTTGCAGGAACAAACCATCCCGATGTGTAGGAAGAGAAGTAAAATATGGCAGGCGACCAGCTTGGCTTAACAGTGAAATCCTTGCTCGTCTTAAACACAAAAGAACAGCTTACAAGAAGTGGAAGATTGGACAAAATAACCAGGGAGGAGTATAAAAAGTATTGTTCAGGCATGCAGGTGTGAAATCAGGAAGGCCAAATCACACTTGGAGTTGCAGCTAGCCGGAGATGTTTAGGAGTAACAAGAAGGGTTTCTTTAGGTATGTTAGCAACAGGAAGAAAGTCAAGGAAAGTGTGGGCCCCCTTGCTGAATGAGGGAGGGAACCTAGTGACAGAGGATGTGGAGAAAGCTAGTGTACTCAATGCTTTTTTTTTTGCCTCTGTCTTCCACAGACAAGGTCAGCTCCCAGACAGCTGCACTCTGCAGCACGGTATGGGGAGGAGGTGACCAGCTCTCTGTGGAGAAAGAAGTAGTTCGGGGCTATTTAGGAAAGCTAGACGAGCACAAGTCCATAGGGGCCGGATGCGCTGCATCCGAGGGTGCTAAAGGAGTTGGCCGATGAGATTGCAGAAGCCATTGGCCATTATCTTTGAAAAATCATGGCGGTCGGGGGAGGTCCCGGATGACTGGAAAATAGCTAATGTAGTGCCCATCTTTAAAAAAGGGAAGAAGGAAGATCCAGGGAACTACAGGCCAGTCAGTCTCACCTCAGTCCCTGGAAAAATCATGGAACAGGTCCTCAAGGAATCAATCCTGAACCACTTAAAGGAGGGGAAAGTGATCAGGAACAGTCAGCATGGATTTCACCAAGGGCAAAGTCATGCCTGACTAACCTAATTGCCTTCTATGACGAGATAACCGGCTCTGTGGATGAGGGGAAAGCAGTGGATGTACTATTTCTGGATTTTTAGCAAAGCTTTTGATACAGTCTCCCACAGTATTTCTTGCCAGCAAGTTTAAAGAAGTCTGGGCTGGATGAATGGACGGTAAGGTGGATAGAAAACTGGCTAGATGGTCGGGCTCAACGGGTAGTGATCAATGGTTCCATGTCTAGATGGCAGCCGGTATCAAGTGGAGTGCCCCAAGGGTCGGTGCTGGGGCCGGTTTTGTTCAATATCTTCATTAACGATCTGGAAGGATGGTGTGGACTGCACCCTTAGCAAGTTTGCAGATGACACTAAACTGGGAGAGGAGTGGTTGATACGCTGGAGGGTAGGGATAGGATACAGAGGGACCTAGACAAATTAGAGGATTGGGCCAAAAGAAAATATGATGAGGTTCAACAAGGACAAGTGCAGAGTCCTGCACTTAGGACGGAAGAACCCCATGCACTGCTACAGACTAGGGACCGAATGGCTGGGTAGCAGTTCTGCAGAAAAGGACCTAGGGGTTACGGTGGACGAAAAGCTGAAAAAGAGTCAACAGTGTGCCCTTGTTGCCAAGAAGGCTAATGGCATTTTGGGTTGTATAAGTAGGGGCATTTCCAGCAGATCAAGGGATGTGATCATCCCCCTCTACTCAGCACGGTGAGGCCTCATTTGGAGTACTGTGTCCAGTTTTGGGCCCACACACTACAAGAAGGATGTGGATAAAATTGGAGAGAGTCCAGCGGGAGGGCAACAAAAATGATTAGGGGGCTGGAGCACATGACTTATGAGGAGAGGCTGAGGGAACTGGGGTTGTTTAGTCTGCAGAAGAGAAGAATGAGGGGGGATTTGATAGCTGCTTTCAACTACCTGAAAGGGGGTTCCAAAGAGGATGGATCTAGACTGTTCTCAGTGGTAGAAGATGACAGAACAAGGAGTAATGGTCTCAAGTTGCAGAGGGGGAGGTTTAGGTTGGATATTAGGAAAAACTTTTTCACTAGTAGGGTGGTGAAGAACTGGAATGGGTTCCCTAGGGAGGTGGTGGAATCTCCTTCCTTAGAGGTTTTTAAGGTCAGGCTTGACAAAGCCCTGGCTGATGATTTAGTTGGGTTTGGTCCTGCTTTGAGCAGGGGGTTGGACTAGATACCTCCTGAGGTCCCTTCCAACCCTGAGATTCTATGATTCTATGATTCTATGATAAGATAGAAGAGAAAATGTAGGTTCTCTCAGTGACAGCAACTCCATCTGCAAGTGGGCGAATGCCCCCCTCCTACCAGTCAGGAGGTCTGTGTAGCCTTACAGCTAGCATGTACAGTGCCTTGTCTGCCTTATGCACGCCAGCAACACATCTTGCAACAGCTGCCTGTGTTTTCTCTTCCTTTCGTGTGGGGCCTTTTCCAGCAACCAAGCAATTAACAGATGAAATTTCACTGTGGTTAGCACACACGAGCTGTTTGCCTTAGCACAAGCTTTGCTGGAGAGAGAGACTTCCATTTCTTTCCCCTCTCAGCTTTATTGGCTCTAAAACACAGATCACCCCTACCTCCCCCAAATCTGTGCCAGATGGGAAGCTAATTAGCAGCTTCAAGCCCCCTGCTTGGTTAATTAGCTAAGAGTGGATTATTTTCTTCAGGAACCAGGCAGAGGTGTCCTTTACGGGTGGGCCTCTGTGTGCAGTCAGGAGAGAAGAGCTCCTGTAATAAAAGTGGGAGCTTCTTTTGAGGGTATGGCTAACCCCCCACTAAGGTGTAGCGATGTGGGCTTTGGCTGCTGTGCAAACTGTTCTCTTGCCACCAAGGGTGAAAATTAGGGCCAGGACTTCCAGCTGAGCCTAGTGATTTTTTTGTGCCCAAATCGACACATTTAAAGGGCTTGATTTTCAGGGGCAGGTGGTTGGTGCTTTATGAAATCAACCTCCCTCCTGGATTTAAGGTGTCTCAGCTTGGGCTCCCCCGAAATGGAGGCAGCCAGACTCGCTGGGCATAGCTGAAAATCTCAGGCGAGGTGCTGCAAGGCCCTGTGAAAGGAAATGCATGGGCTATAAGGACACAAGGAGAGAACTCTGGCCTAGAGCACTGCTGGGAACACAGGAAGGTGAGCAGAACCCACAGAATCATGACACAAAATGGCTGTTGCGCTTGGGCACAGCCTGGCAACACAGAGCCGGCTCAGAAGTCACCTTCCTGGGCCCTGTCAGGAGGCAGAGGGTTCGGTCCCTGGTGAGGAGACACGCTCAGCTAACCCCTCCGACTAATCCTCAGATGGGGGTCCATGTGCGGCAGTTGCTTGGCCAGAGAAAGGGGGTGTGTTTTGAGAGTAGTTGGGGGAGATCTGAAGATCTCCCTGATCGTCCCCCTGCCTTTCCAGCATGCTGACACAGACATTGAGCGCGTGACTGAAATGGACCAGAGCAAGGATAGATAAAGGTTTAAAGGCGAAATCCTGCCCCAGCTTGAGGTACGCTTGTCGCTGCCTGGCTTGCAGAAGTCCCTCCTGCACTGCAGCTGAGCTCTCCACAGCGCAGGAGTGCCATGCATTTGCTGCCTACGCTTTCATCAAAGCTGCCTCCACAATCATTCAGCCTCAGAGCATCCACCTTATTATATTCAGCAGCTTGCAAATCCCAGGCAGCATCCATTCATAAAACGCTCCTGAGCAGTTACTGTAGGGCAGGGATTTAATATCCGAATAGAGCCAAACCGAAGCATTATCTGCAGGGCAAGAGTAGTGCTGGGGGGGCTAAGACATTGACTATTGAGCGTGGGGGAGCATGAGGCAACTCCTCCACTCACCCCTCCCAAGTCCTGCATTAGCACCATAAATGATGCATCAGCATTAGCCGGCATCAGCATTATCTATCTTGGCGCTGCACAGATAAATAAGACCAGGTTCTTGCCCTGAAGGGCTTGCAAGGTACATGAAGAGGTAGGATGTATGTGGCCAGGCTGCAGCTTGGGAACAGGGACAGAGGGACATGGCATACCAATGAGGCTGGGCTCTTGCTGCAGTAGCTGATGTATCGTGGAGGCTGGCATTGGCCTAATAGTTTTGTTCTCTCTCCTGTGTCATTTCCTTACGCCTTTGTGTGCACACGCCCATGCGAGTGCTTTCATGCCCGTGCCCCATAGCGGAGAAGGGAAGAGTAGGGGTTGCAGGGCTTGGGGGAGAAGTGTTTGAAGAGAGTTAGTGGAGAGGGAGGAAGCCTGGTCACAGGTTCCAGGACTCGTGAGCGGGAGGGCATGTGGAGCGGCCCAGCTTTGTGGCTTGGACAGAGTTAAGAAATGAGGGAGGCTAGTGAAGGGGTTTGAGGTGGGGCAGGATGTGAGTGTACATAGTTAGGGCCCTACCAAATTCATGGCCATGAAAAATGCGTCACGGACCGTGAAATCCGGTCTCCCCCTGTGAAATCTGGAAGTTGCAGGGGGTCACAAGGTTATTTTAGGGATGTCATGGTATTGCCACCTCTACTTCTGTGCTGCCTTCAGAGCTGGGCAGCTGGAGAGCGGTCGCTGTTGGCTAAGTGCCCAGCTCAGAAGGCAGTGCCCCATCAACAGCAGCGCAGAAGTGAGAGTGGCAATACCATACTATGCCACCTTTACTTTTGCACGCTGCCTTCGGAGCTGGGCAGCTGGAGAGTGGCAGCTGCTGACTGAGGGCCCAGCTCTGCAGGCAGCAGCACAGAAGGGTGGCAATACCATCCCAGGCCACCCTTTCTTCTGCGCTGCTGCTGACAGTGGCTCTGCCTTCATAGGTGGGCTCCCAGCTGCCGCTCTCCAGCTGCCCAGCTCTGAAGGCAGCGTCGCCGCCAGCAGCAGCGCAGAAGTAAGGGTAGCAGTACCGCAACCCCCACCCCCTACAACGCCCTTGTGACCCCCCCACAACTCCTTTTTGGGTCAAGACCCCTACAATTACAACACTGGGAAATTTCAGATTTCAGTGGGTGAAATCACAACATTTATGATTTTTAAAATCCTATGACCGTGAAATTGACCAAAATGGACCATGAATTTGGTAGGGCTCTATACATAGTGAAGGCGTCCTAGCTTTCCCCTGGGTCTGCCTTGCCTTGCTCTTCTGAATGTTGCTGCTGCAGTTTTCTGGGAAGAGGATGCATGGTGGAGGGCAGAGGGCTGTAGATTGCCAGTTTGAAAGTGCCAGTTAAATGCCCCCAGTACACCCCTATTCTGCCATGCACTGTGCTCTCATTCCCCTTGTCCTTTGCTTCAGACTAGCATGTGTGGACGAGCCTGAGGCTTCAAAGCTATCTGCTATGAGAATCAGGTACTGTACTGCTAGAGCAGGGGTAGGCAACCTATGGCATGGGTGCCGAAGGCGGCACGCGAGCTGATTTTCAGTGGCACTCGCACTGCTCAGGTCCTGGCCACCAGTCTGGGGGGCTCTGCATTTTAATTTAATTTTACATGAAGCTTCTTACACATTTTAAAAACCTCATTTACTTTACATACAACAATTGTTTAGTTATATATTACAGACTTATAGAAAGAGATCTTCTAAAAACGTTAAAATGTATTACTGGCCCACGACACCTTAAATGAGAGTGAATAAATGAAGACTCGGCACAGCACTTCTGAAAGGTTGCCGACCCCTGTGCTAGAGACAACCCTAGGCCTGCTGAGAACCTTGACAAAGAGGAGTCACAGCCCCCAACAAATCACTGCTTCCTTCTTCCACCTAGCTCAACAAGCCACCTGTGTCCCCTGCCCGAGACACCCCTTGGTCTGAATGGTGTGCGTTCTCTGCCGTGGGCACACCATTCCCAGAACCCTTTGCAGGTGTGCTCCAAAGCAGGGTGTCGGGACAGTTTGCACAAAGGAGTCAAGGACACATTCAAGATCCAAAAGCAGCCAGTCACTTAATGAGATAGAAACTAGTACCCCAGGGACTGGGCATAAACTCCACGGTCTGAGACTAGCCTGGTGGGGAGTGAGAGTGGCAGCCCCTGTCCTGTCTCAGCAACTTCCCCACCCATGTGGCATCCTAGGTGTCCAGCTTCCTGACGTAGGCCCAAGGCTACCCCAGGCCCTGCGGCAGGATCCTTGCAAAGAATGTGAAGGGAACTGGCTGGACCTCTCTGCCTTCGCGGTGGAACAGGATCCACACAGCCCACTGACAATTTGCTGGGAGGGTGGTTTTCTAATACAGCAAATTATGATTAGTGGGTGTCATTAAGGGGATGATGTCTCACTCTGTGTCTAGATGGCATTTGAAGGAGAGCCCTTGCATCTTAATGCTCGTCAAGAGGGCCAAGGGCAATAATCAGCCTTGTATTTAACTTAGTTTATTCTTACTGGGTTGAACATAAAGCAGCTTGTTGTGGCCCCTTGAGCCTGGATCTTTAGATGATCCCAGAGGCCAGGAGAGCATTCTTCTCTTCCGGGCCCTGTAACAACCCAAAGGGATGAATTCCTTGTACATCTGTGGGGCAGATTTGTCAAGAAAGGGTTAATCAGATCTGAGAAACTGCTAGCCCTATACATAAGCTGATTTATTGGTCAGATGTAATGCTTCCATTGTGCTCCCTTGATTGACTGGTAGGGAGTGGAGTCTTCTTAAAACACGCTAGAACTAATCTGTCTAGATCAAAATGCTCCAGCTCACCTGCTCATGTAGTTGAATTCATCTTCTGTCTTAATAAGCAGCTGCCTCTCTTCTGGTTTCTTGTTGGCAGTGATTCAACACTGCATAGGGTGTGCTAACTCTCCCTTTTTTAACTGCACTGGGAACCCAGGATTTGTCTGTGGCTGTAAGGAACGGGTTAAACCTCCAGGGCTGAGCTCTGCAATTACAACCCAGAATCCTGCAATCCATAGGACGCAGTGTGCATCGTAGTAAGCAGATATAGTCATAGTGCAGGGGTCGGCAACCTTTCAGAAGTGATGTGCTGAGTCTTCATTTATTCACTCTAATTTAAGGTTTCGCGTGCCAGTAATACCTTCTAAAAATGTTAAAATGTCTCTTTCTACAAGTCTATAATATATAACTAAACTATTGTATGTAAAGTAAATAAGGTTTTTAAAATGTTTAATTTTAAATGAAACTTCTTAAATTAAAATGCAGAGCCCCCCGGACCAGTGGCCAGGACCCGGGCAGTGTGAGTGCCACTGAAAATCAGCCTGCGTGCCGCCTTCGGCACACGTGCCATAGGTTGCCTACCTCTGTACTAGTGTGTCCACCAGGTCATCCTGGGAAGCTGAGATATTACTCTCCTGGGAATTTCCCAGGAACAAAAGAACTTAACCTTAAACCAGAACCCTCATTCCATTATGTAGGCAATTCTGTTCTGGGAGTAATCGAGGTGTCTGCTTACTTAAGTGTAGACAGTATAATTTTAAATAGACTCTCAAGGGGACTGGGTGCTCTTTGTTACTGTTGTATAACTCAGAGTGAATAAACTCTTGGTTGTTGGCCTCCATCTTAAATACTTGATAGAATCAAAGTAAAAGGCCAATCAGACCAATTAGCTCTTCCAGGTCATCCTTCAGGACCAATTGCAGGATGGTTCCTTGTGGAGTGTTCTGCCCAAACTAGCCTATAGATGTCCCAAGAGATGGGGCTGCAGCCGTTCTCTTTCAACGTCTGGTCCATCTCATGGTAAGGGAGGTTTCCTTGCCTAAATGCTCCCTTTTAAATTTCATTCCATTGTAGTTAGTGTTGTGATATCACTTAATGGGCGATGGTTAGAATAGAGAAGTTTAAAAGTGTGGACAATGAGTTGGGGATAGATTCCAGGAGTCCTGACATTATCCCCGTCTCTGGCCAACAGATAACACTGTCTCTGTGGACTGCCAGCCACACGGCTGCTTAGGAAGCTCAGCATACACCTTTCTACCAGCTCAGAAGAGTGGAGCTGGGAGAACGTTTAGTTGTAGATGAAGTTTACCAGCTTCCAGCAGAACTCTGCTCAGTTTGCTGTGATGCTGCTTGTGTCCTCAGGACATCACGAGCTTGCCAAGTCCCTTGCCACCAGGAAATATTACTGCTCCCTAAAGGGATGTGTGCCAGCTGACCTCCCTGCTGTTAGCACCGGTCTCTGGGCATGTTCAGTGGCTGGCCTCTGGGAATAACACTGCTGCTGATCTTGTGCTGCCAACCTCTTCTTATATCTCTGCATGGAGCAGATAATGCTGTGGTGCCAAGGGCTAGGATGCTTCCATGTGGCTGTGGCTGTGAGTTCAGCTCCCATTGGAGCCAGGCTGGAAAGGGTGAGAGGGTGGGGTAGTGGAAACCAGTTCAGGGAGTCCTCTCTATGCAGGGAGCAAAGAAGAAACAGGGGCTCATGGTTCCATCTCGTAGCTGTCACAGCCCCTGGGACAGAGGTGTAGGGAGTTTTCATGATACAGACTAAGACACTATATCTGCCAGCTGGTCTTCCACTCGGTAGTGTGGTAACACACTGCCAAAGGAATGGAGGGCAGGGGCTTGGCAAACCCATGTGGTGCTGTCCCTCTGATCTTCTCTCCCCTCACACTAAGGCTTATGCAGTGGTGTATGGTCCTCACCACCATCTGAGTGTCCAAAAGGCTGAGCAGTATTGGCTCCACTTGTGCATTCCTTCAATGCAGAGCATACTTTGCTTGACCCCTTCTTGAGCCTGAGAGCGGCTGCAATCTTTGACAGCTTGGCGCTGCCGTTCACAACAGGCATTGTTTTAAGGGGTGCATAGTCTGTGACCTCCAATACTAAACTATGCCAAAGACGCACGTATCCCAAGCATTTGTTAGCCCTGCTGCCGGCTGCCGGTGCACCTGCCTGCAAGAACATCTCATTGACTATTCCAGTTGTCTTGCATGTGGTAGAGTCCAGAACTTGACACTCTGCCCACCAGCTGTTTGGTTCATCCACCTCCTTACTACACTGACTTTGCAGTTTATGACTGGCTCTCAAGATGTTCTCGTAATAAGTGTTTTCCTTCCTGATACTTAAAAACGTAAAGGCAAATCTGTCGTCTGGGTTCTTCAGAAATAATGAACAGGCTTGGGTTTAATGCAAGTTAAGCCCTGAGAGTAGGGTGACCAGATGACAAAGATGAAATATCGGGACGGGGGGAGGTGAGGGGGCGGGCGGAGGGAAAAAAAAGCCGCCGGAGTGCCCCCCCCACCGCCGCCAGGCGGCACAGCCCCATCTCCACCCGACTCTGGTGGCCGCAACAGCTGAACGTGCCCCGGCCCGGAGCTGCCAAGCCCACGTGCAGTTCTAGATCCCCGGGGCTGCCTGGCTGCTCCATGAGCCATGGGCGCGGCGCAGGAGGCCCAGGTCTGCCTCGCCTTCTACCGGGGGCTCGGGCGGAGGGAGCCGCTGCGGGATCTCTGCCGGGCCGTGCTCACCTTCCTGGAGAAGCTGGACTGGAGCAGTTCGCAGGGTGAGTGCTGGGGGCCACCACCTCCCTCCAGGCTTGCGCCGCCATACAGCTGATCAGTGCAAGCCTGGGAGGGAGGAGGAATGCGGCGTGCTTGGGGAAGAGGCGGGGCCAGGGCAGGGATTTGGGGAGGGATCCAATAGGGGGAGGAGGGGGCGGGGCTGGGGCTGGGGGGGTGAGAGCCCCTCCAGGCTCCACCTGTGCACCGGAGCGGAGGGCAAAATTGCTTGTTTGTCCAGTGTCCCGATCGAACATCAGTCGGGACGTGGGACAAACAAGCAAATATCGGGACAGTCCCGATAAAATCGGGACGTCTGGTCACCCCACCTGAGAGGCAAGATTACAGGAGGATTAAAAATCCATGTGTGTGACTGAGACAGTGAAGAGAAGGTTTGACAGGTTTGTCATTGTTGTTCTCAGTCTATGCAGCTATAGAATAATCTCCAGAGTGATGGAAGCTTCGTTGTTTGAGACCTTTAGAACTGGAAAACATACTGTTTGGAGAGAACTACATATAGGCCATGTGCACCTCCAGCTCCAGCTTGTGATTCTGTGATTTTAATCTTACTGTATAGCAAAAAGGCTGTGGAGAAAAAATCTGATCTCTTGTCTATGGGCAGCGAAGACTTCAGATTTGATCTGACAGGAAAATGTGGGTGTTTCAACTTTCGGGCAGTGGTTTCTTTCTCATGTAAATGAAAACAAAATGCTGTTTGTGTAGGGAGAATTCTCTGCATTCAGGCCATTTGGTTCTACACTGTTGTGCTAAGTTTTTTTTATTTTATTCATCTCTTAATGTGTCTGATTCTCAGTTGGCCTTATGGTTAGTTGCATCCTTGTTTTAATAAAACTTTAAAATGCCACTCTCATCCCCAGTCTGAGACTAATTAATTTCAGATTCAGGTAAAATTCCTAATACCTAAATGCCATGATGTTTAATATCCTGCTGCTATGAAATTTAGATCTGAGTTTATGGAGTAACCAAAGAAGTGGATGTTTTGCTGATAATCCCTTTAGCATAAATAGACAAGCGCTGCCATTAGGACCTGATCTTCAGCAAGATGTGCACATGGCCTGCAGGATGCACAGTTAACTGTTTGCACACAAGTCAGGATACCTGGAATTACATACCTCTCTCTATCTTTTGAAGTTCAAGTCCTTAGTAAGTTGTTAGACTTTAGTATCAACATACCATTGAGTGAACAAAGCAGATTACACCTCTCAGAGCTATTGAATTAGTCTGTCTGCAAATTATGTAGTGGTCAAATCACTTTCCCAAATTCATCCAACTGTCTGGAGTAGAATCCAGGACCCTGTGATTTAGGTGGCCTGGGAGGTGGGAGAGTAATAACCTAGCCTCTTTCATCTCTAGCTCACAAGAGGAATTAAGTTTGTTGGGTTCATCCTAGTCGGGTGTTTATCCACTACTAAAAACCACCGTAGAGCCTGGTCTATGAATAAGGACAATAGACTTCAGAAAAGCAAATTTGAACAAACTCCGCTAGAAGGTAAGGTTGCATGGGAAGAAAATCTAAGGGAAAAGCTGGTCAGGAGAGCTGGCAATTTCTTAGATGCAATATTTAAGGCACAAGAGCAAACTATGCTGATGTGATGGAAATATAGGAAGAATTAATAAGAGGCCAGTATGTTGCATCTGGAGCTCTTTAATGACCTGAAAATCCAAAAAGAATCCTTCAAAAAGTGAAAACATTGACAAATTATGAAGGATGAGTATAAAATAATAGTTCAAACATAGAAAAAACCCCAACCCTCTGTGATCATGTGAGACTTGAGTGACATATGCTGCAGGTATCATGCTGCCAATACTAAAACATCCTTCTAACTTCTAAATATTAGAAAATTATCTAATGCAAAGTGTTGCATCCAGCACGGGACAATTCTATATTAGACCTCTTCTTGACAGATAAAGGAACTGATCACAGAACTAAATACTAATGTTATGTACAAGTGATCATGACTTAGTCACACAGTGTGCAAACAAAACTAAAAAAACAGACCAGTAATTATATACTTGGTGTTTTAAAAGGACCCATTTCACAAGGCTGAAAATAACTGAGCCAAGTCAGCTGGGAGGAAGAATTAATCAGAAGAGTGTGAATGATAATTGGGAATTGGTTAAGAACTCTGTACTAAATGCCCCAAAAGCCCCAATTTATGAAGAAGGCCATACTGGTTAAAAAACTGACCTGGTTTAGAGGGGACATGAAGGCAGCTATAAAATTAAATAAATATAATTATATACAACAAATGGAAGAAAGGAGAAGTTGATAGTAATTAATATAAATCAGAAGATAGGAATTGTAGAAAATTAATAAGGGAAGCAAAGGGACAAAAGAAGAAATCTATGGCCTGTAGAGTTAAAGACTATAAGGAGTTTTTTAAAAAAAAAGTATATTAGGAACAAAAAGAATCCTAACAATGGTATTTGTCCGTTACTAAATGGCAATGGTAGAATTATCAATAATAATGCAGAAAAGGCACAAGTGTTCAATAAATATTTCTATTCTGTATTTGGGGAAAAAGAGGTGTATTCATGTGATAATGATAGTACTCTTTCCATTTCACTAATGTCTCAGGAGGATAGTGAACAGCAGCTATTAAAGTTAGACATTTTTAAATCAGAAGGTTAGATAGTTTGTATCCAAGAGTTTTAAAAGATCTGGCTGAGGAGCTTGCTGCACTGTTAATGTTTATTTTCAGTAAGTCTTGGAATGCTGGGGAAGTTCCAGAAGACAGGAAGAAAGCTCTTGTTGTGCAGTTATTTAAAAAGGGTAAATAGGATGACTTGGGTAATTGTAGGCCTGCCAGTCTGATATTCACCCCAGGCAAGATAATGGAGCAGCTGTTACGGGACTCAATTAATAAAGAATCAAAGGAGGGTAATACAATTAATGCCAAGCAACATGGGCTTATAGAAAATAGATCCTGTCAAACTAACTCAATATCTTTCTCGAATGAGGTCACAAGTTTGGCTGATAAAGGTAACAGAGTTGCCGTAATAGACTTCTGTGAGGTGTCAGACTTGGCACAGCATGACATTTTGATTTTAAAAAGCCCTAGAATGATATAAAACTAACATGCACACATTAAATGGATTAAAACTGGTTAACTGATAGGTCTCAATGTAACAGTAAATGGGAAACTATCATCCGTCCTGAAGATTGGTTCTTGGTCCTAGACTAACTTTTTTTATCAATGGCCTGGAAGAAAACATAAAATCATCACTGATAAATTTTGCAGATGACGTAAAAATTGAGTGAGTAGTAAATAGTGCAGAGGACATGTCTGATACAGAGCAATTTGGGTCACTTGGCAAGCAGGGTGCAAACACTATGTATTTAAATAGGGCTAAATGTAAACATACACATCTAGGAACAAAGAACACAGGTCATAGTTATAAGATGAGGGACTCTATCCTGTGAAGCAGTGACATTGAAAAAGATTTGCAGGTGATGGTGGATAATCAGCTGAACATGAGCTCCCAGTGCGATACTGCAACCAAAAAGGGCTAATGCGATCCCGGGAAGCATTAACAAGAGAATCTTGAGTTAGGAGTAGAGGGGTTATTTTACCTCTGTTTTGGAAATGGTGCAGCAACCGCTGGAATCCTGTGTCCTGTTCTGGTGTCCACAATTCAAGAAGGATGTTGATAAATTGGAGAGTGTTCAGAGAAGAGCCTGAGAGTGATTAAAGGATTAGAAAACGTGACTTATAGTGATGACTCAAGTAGCTCACTCTATTTAGCTTAATAAGGAAGGTTTTGGGGTGACTTGATTAGTATATAAAGTAGGGCTGTCGATTAATCGCAGTTAACTCACGCAATTAACTCAAAAATTTAATTGTGATTTAAAAAATTAATAGTGATTAATCACAGTTTTAATTGCATTGTTAAACAATAGAATAACTATTAAAATTTATTACATATTTTTGGATGTTTTTCTACATTTTAAAATATATTGATTTCAATACAAACTGTACAGTGCTCACTTTATATTATTATTTTTGATTACAAATATTTGCACTGTAAAAATGATAAAAGAAATAGTATTTTTCAATTCACCTCATACAAGTACTGTAGTGCAATCTCTTTATCGTGAAAGTGCAACTTACAAATATAGATTGTTTGTTACATAACTGCACTCAAAAAAAAAAAAACTAATGTAAAACTTTAGAACCTACAAGACCACTCAGTCCTACTTCTTATTCAGTCAATTGCTCAGACATAAAAGCTTGTTTACCTTTATGGGAGATAATGGTGCCTGCTTCTTATTTATAATGTCAGCTGAAAGTCAGAACGGGTGTTTGCATGACACTGTTGTAGCTGGCATTGCAAGGTATTTACGTGCCAGATATGCTTAACATTTGTATGCCCCTTCATGCTTTGGCCACCATTCCAGAGGACATGCTTCCATGCTGATGACACTTGTTAAAAAAATAATGTGTTAATTACATTTGTGACTGAACTCCTTGGGGGAGAATTGTATGTCTCCTGATCTGTTTTACCTGCATTCTGCCATATATTTTGTGTTATGGCACTCTCGGATGATAACCCAAAACATGATCATTTTAAGAATCCTATCAGTGCTGATCTGACAAAACACAAAGAAGGTAACAATGCGAGATTTCTAAAGATAGCTACAGCACCCAAAGTTTAAGAATCCGAAGTGCCTTCCAAAATCTGAGAGGGACGAGGTGTGGAGCAAAGAGTAACACTCCGTTGTGGAAACTACAGAACCCGAACCATCAAAAAAGAAAATCAACCTTCTGCTCGTGGCATCTGACTCAGATGATGAAAATGAAGATGCATTGGTCCGCACTGCTTTGGATTGTTATCGAGCAGAACCCATCATCAGCATGGAAGCATGTTCTCTGGAATGGTGGCCGAAGCATGAAGGGACATATGAATCTTTGCCGCATCTGGTACATAAATATCTTGTAACGTTGGTTACAAAAGTGCCATGAGAACGCCTGTTGTCACTTTTGGGTGACATTGTAAACACAAGGCATTCAGCATTATCTCCTGCAAATGTAAACAAGCTTGTTTGTCTGAGCGATTGGCTGAACAAGAAGGACTTGAGTGGATTTGTAGGCTCTAAGTTTTATATTTTATTTTGAATGCAGTTATTTTTTTGCATATAATTCTACATTTGTAAGTTCAACTTTCATGATAAAGAGATTGCACTACAGTACGTGTATTAGGTGAATTGAAAAAAACTATTTATTTTGTTTTTTTACAGTGCAATTATTTGTAATAAAAATAAATATAAAGTGAGCACTGTACACTTGGTATTCTGTGTTGTAATTGAAATCAATATATTTGAAAATGTAGAAAACATCAGAAAATCTTTAAATAAATGGTATTCTATTATTGTTTAACAGTGAAGTTAATTGTGCGATTAATCACTATTAATTTTTTTAATCGCTTGACAGCCCTAATATGAATACCTACATGAGAAGCAAAATTTTGCTAATGGGCTTGTCAATCTAGCGTACAGAGATATAACATGATCCAATGGCTGACACGTTCAGACTGGAAATAAGGTGTAAATTTTTAACAGTGAGGATAATTAACTATTGGAACAGTTTACCAAGGGTGATGGTGGATTCTCCATCACTGACAATTTTTAAATCCAGATCTGCTGTTTTTCTAACATATCTGTGTAAGGAATTATATTTAGGGAAGTTCTCTGGTCTGTGTTATACAGAAGATCACCCTAATTGATCGCTATGTTCCCTTCTGGCCTTGGAATCTATGAATTTATGAAAAATCAGAAAGGCCAAGGCACAAAATGAGTTACAGAAAGGGACATAAGTCTATAAGGTTCTATAAATACATTAGGATCAAGAGAAAGACATGGGGAAGTGTAGGTCCAATACTTGGCGGGGAAGGGGAGCTAATAACGGACAGCCCCAAGAAGGGTAAGATGTTTAATGCCTATTGCCTCAATCTTCACTAAAAAAGTCAATTGTGATCAGATGTTAAACTGTTAGTATCAACAGGAAGTGGGGAGGGAACACAAAGCAGAATAGGGAAAGAACAGGTTAAAGACTCTTTAGGTAAGTTAGATGTATTTAAGTCATCAGGGTCTGATGACATTCACCCTAGAGTGCTTCAGCTAGTTTCTCAAGTAATCTCAGAACCATTAATGACTATCTTCAAGCATTTGGGGTAGACAGTTGAGGTCTCTGCCCTTCTCCAGGCCTCTATCATAATACCAATTCTTAGAAAGAGGAATAAAGAGAGCCCCCAGAATTATAGATCAGCCAGCCTAACTTCAATGGGGTTGCAGAAATAAGTGGAATTAAGGTTGTGTAATAAACACAAATGAGGTTCATGGGGGGGAGTGACTAGAGCTGGGGATTGAGTCAGGGCTCCTGAATTCTGTTCCTGGCTCTGCCACTGAATCCTTGTCTCCTTGGGCAGGTGACATAATCTTTGTTGCCTCACTTTCCCATCTAAGAAGGGAGACTAACCCTGACCCACATCCGAGGAGCATGTTATGCTCAGTATTCTCAGAGCACATAATGATCCTCCAGATAAGCAATGCATTTTTCTACATCAGCTGTAAGAACTCCAACCTTCTCACCCATCCACTGGCACAGCAGACCCTAGCTCCGGGCTGGGCGGGTCCCCAGCACTACTTCTGCCGATAGTGCCTGGGTCCCATTGGAAACTGTCATCCCAAGCATTGGCATGGCCTGTCCCTGCTTAGTTTGAGGCTTGACAGGATTATGAGAGAGTCGCTGCAGGTTGTATATGGCAAGTAACTCAAGTTAACACTGACCTTTGAGGCATTGTGTATTAATTCAGGTTAACTCTGTCCTTCAGCCGCTTCTCTGCTTTACAGGCAATTAGCTGGAAACCTGCCATTCTTCAGCCATTCATGCTCTTTCATTCCAGCACTCATTGATTGTAATCCTTGCAAGATAATCCCGTGCCCTCAAGTTCTGCTGTGTTTCTCTTAGTATCCTAGGCAGGATGCAATCAACTGTGGGCCCCTGCCCTGTCAAACTTGTTGTGCTACCAATCATAGATTAAGGGCACGTCTACACTGCAAACCCCCTGCCCCAACCAGACCTGTAGCGGCAAGTCCCAGGGCTCGAGTCTACAGACTTGGGCTGGCAGGCTCATGCAACAGTGCTAAAAATAGCAATGGAGATGTTCCCACTTGGGCTCTGCCGCCCAAGCAGGAATGTCTACACTGTTATTTTTTATGCCATAGCGTGAACCCTGTGAGGCAGAGTCTGTAGGCCTGGCTCTGAGGCTTGCTGCCATGGTTTTTTTTGCAGTGTATATGCACCCGTAGTGTTCAGAAACAGTCATTGTACTTCTGAGGATGGAATAGACTTCCATCATCTCAGCAGTGAATCTGGAGTTTATGGTGCTCCTCGCTCCATTGCCAGGTGTGTGGACTGTCACTAGAGCTGGCTGGAAATTTAATTACCAAATCGCAAATTGTGGGGAAATGTTTTTTTTAAAAGACTTTGATCATTTTTACTTTTTCCCCAATCAGCTCTATTGTCACTGTCAGAAAATAATGCGGCGGCAGCTTCTTTTGGAGTTACTGGAAGTAGCAATATTGGGGCTAGGAATACGTGAAATGCTCAAGAGACTGTTCATAGATCTTAAAGCTAGAAGGAGCCATAGTGATGATCTAGTTTGACACCTGCATAACACGGGCCGGAGAATATCAATTTGACAGCCTTAGAATTTGAGGCTTTCACTTTTCATGAAAATGGTGCAGCTTGTCACATTTTGGAGGGGTGTCACTTAAATATCAGCCAGTTTTCATTCTGAAATTGTGTTTTCTGGAATTTTGACACTGTAATACTTTTGCTTGACTGCATGGGGTATAATGTGTAAGTAACAGCTCTGCACTGAGCAATTATTTTAGTTAGAGAAGTGAAATTCACCCCTGTGTCAGGAAATCTACATTAGACCTAGGCATGACCTTAAATTCTATTCTGAGAGCTTCAGTCGTTTCTATGGTTTGTTCCGGCTCTCTGCACACCAGTGAATTTCATCCAGTCAGAGTTAAGTAGAATCCCTGTTTTACTGGTGTAAGTTCAGCTTCCAAACCTGCTTCCACTCCTTCCCTTCCCCCCTCTCCCTCCCACTATAACTAGCAAAAATACCTGCAAGAGCTAACTGCCCATGTATTCAGCTAAATAGAACCTATCAGGCTATTTGTTGCCATACCATCTGATGACTCCCAGTCATATTACACCTTCTGGGCAAATCTGTCATTTTTAGAAAACTTGCTTCGACAAAGATAGATTTTTTGAATAAAATGTGAGTGATAGTGATTTGATGCAAAAATCCCAGATTGCAAAATTTTAGAAAAAGACAACTCTGTGGGCTCAAAACGGAGGACATCTTTATAAAAACTTTTCCTGCACTTTGCCTCATTGGGATCACTGCAATGTTCAGGCTAGCTGGAATCTGAACTAATAATAGCTAATAGTAATAGCAAATATTTTTTTTAAGAACATCAGAAGCAGGAAGCCTGCTAAACAGCCAGTGGGACCACTGGATGATCGAGATACTAAAGGAGCACTTAAGGACGATAAGGCCATTGTGGAGAAACTAAATGAATTCTTTGCATTGGTCTTCACGGTGGAAGATATGAGAGAGATTCCCAGACCTGAGCCATTCTTTTTAGATGACAAATCTGAGGAACTGTCCCAGATTGAGATGTCATTAGAGGAGGTTTTAGAACAAATTGATAAACTAAACAGTAATAAGTCACCAGGACCAGATGGTATTCACCCACGAGTTCTGAAGGAACTCAGATGTGAAATTGTAGGACTACAAACTATAGTCTGTA